>NW_026858134.1:0-203533 GCF_026571515.1 Ruditapes philippinarum
ACTTTCACTGATTAAATTCTCAATTTAATACTTAAACTGAAAGTTTGTAAACAAGCTAGGTCTTATTGTAAATTGTACTAATTTTCTGCAAATATTGGCCCAATCTATTTAATGAAATATTAAGACTGAGTTAAATTCTAAGCAAACAAAAAAACAAACTTTGCATAAACTTGGTACTAATTGCTAAATAATTAATAAAGACGAAAAACCCATATATCGTTAAGGGAACATAAAACTTTAATAAATCATATAAAAATAACAATTGACAATAAACATTTCTATAATTGATTGCTAACATTAAGTGGTTACTCGAAGACAAGACAAAATATTGTTCTCCTTAATATTTATCTTACCTAGCAAATCAAAAGATATTCAATATAGTTTAGGTGCATGCAAACACACCTCCTTCAAGCAGGTACAGAACGTAAAATTATATTGTATTGCAAATAATTCGTACCACTTTATGATCCATGCCATATATGTGTAGAAATATATATGGTCACCGTGATTGATTCACTTGTTACAAAGCATTACTTTTAATTGTTTCGTATCACTGTGAATGCAGTGGATTTATAGCACTATAGTACACAGGACAATTAATTCATAACAAAACATAATTGATAGCAGCACATAAGTGATTGCAAAATATCAAAAAGGGTCTTTATTTCGTGGCGATATATTGTTTAAAAAATAATATCGGTCTTAGCGGTGTTTATCGGCTAGTTAACACCGATTTGGAGTTTTGATACGTAGGAATTAATAACATAATACATAAACTTCCATTTTGACATGTATTGTTACTTTATTTACAACAACATTGATAGAATTCATACACAAAAATCTGGAAAAAAGGATGATCCCTCGGAAGCATCAAAACAACAAAATTGCATGAAAATTGCAGACTCGGTTTGATTGAGCCTGTACCAGAGGGATAATGAAAAAGGACAACATCCCATACGTATCAATCAATATAATAACAAATCTTATATATCAATATTTAAGAAATATATAGTCGATCTTAAAAATGATTTTTTTTAATGGATTGTTATACCTGTATGTTGATGGAAAACATGGGACATGCGCTCATTGCATGCCACCTCATTTCAAACTAAGTATGTCACGGTACTCATGGTTTTACTACTTGTGATTGGTCTACTACAATCAATTATCAAAACGATTATGTAGATATAAGTATCATGCTAAATCAAATATGCGTATTATCATTTTTACCTTAAGCTTAAATTTATAAAATGCCCACTTATTTACTTATCGTCTTCTACTGCGTTATTATAATCATGTTGATTCTATAATACAATACTTCATTTAGGGATTCTGTATTTATCTATTTTATTATTGACGTTTTTGTTTAAATTCACTGAAGTGTTATTATACTTTTCGGGTCATTCCGAGCACGTTAGTGGTGAAGATTTAATACAGCATAAGGCGGTGCTAGGAGGCGTAAGGGATGTTGCACTTTTACATTACCGCTCATGAACATACTCGATCAAATCTGGTCTACAGTTTTGATATAAAAATGTTGTTTTCATAGCATTCGAGGGACCACCTGTTTCCAATATTTATTTTCATAACATTTCTATAAAACTTAAATATAAAGTGCCCCGACGGGTATCATGTGTGGCAGGATTTTGTAAAGGCCCGTGTGTCATACACATATGTATTCCGTTAAATATATATAAAGGCTTAATATATTGTTAAACATATCACATGCATATAAATATGTTGATTTCTCTCTTGCTAATCACCTTTCCTATGATATTAGAAAATGTTGTACAGCTCAACTGTTATAATTGCTTATCATATCCTTATTACATATGCAGCTGCGACTTTATTTATCAAAAGAGCAAGACTACGAATGCACGATTATACAATATATATATCACTTTCCTGGTGCAGATTATTTATATCTCGGAAGTCTATTTCTAGTAACAGTTCATCTAGCGAACAATATTGGTCGTTAGCCTCCTAGCCTATCTTTGCATTTAGGTTGCTAAATATGTATGAAGACATATGATAAAGTTGATATCAACAGATAAACATGGAAATGATAAAAACATTTTTTATTCATGAAATGTAGAATAACGTCTATTTTCAGAACTAGAAAATAAGTGAATTTTGAAAAACATTAAACTACAAAAAAGTTTGATGTTTAAAAAAGAAGAATTTATATAAAGTGCACATTTTGTTCTTCGCACATACGTAACTTTGTCGTGTTAGATGTATCGATAGTAGTAGTTAAAAAAAAAATTAATCATTTTAAAATAAGCGAACATTCTTTTATAGATACATATTACTATCAAAAACTTCTACAAAAATAATGTTATTACAAAAATAATGTTATCATGCTGGTATTGCAGGCCTTAAAATGTATCATTCCTCCGTAACTTTATCAAATATGTATTCTATCTGTGTATATATAACTTTATATGCCATGTTTTAAAACACATTTTGCCTTAGAAACGAATTTCTTTCTTTTTGTGGGGGTGGGGGGAGGGGTGGGGAGGGCAAACATAGGAATAGTAACGTTTAGATAAGGATTTAAGGGCATGCTAGTTGCTTGTTACTGACAGAAAGAAGCATTGATTGCAAAATTGTATGTCATGGAGGTGGCAAAAGTACTCCAAATACAAAAATACAAAATACTAAATCACTAAAACTGTACTTATTGCCAAAATGAAACAGAAGCAAACGCTGATTCAGGTTTATGACCAATAAGTTTTTTGGGACTCTTAAACAGGAAACCCAATTAAAAAAAAACTTTTGAGAAATAAACTAAAAATTTAAATTCTGGGGGAAAAAATTGCTTGTGAGATGTATAATGTTACTACAATTTTTAATGCTAACATGATACATTTGTAAAACGTAGTTAGATAAATACATATTGTACATTGTATATACAACAAAAAAGAATATTGAACACATGCCTCAATTCTCCCTCTTAGCGCTCTTATCAGCAAGACTAAGCTAATATAATTTCCAGGTTATTATGACGAGACAAAGAAAAGAATTATGAGTTTGATCTGACTCATCAAATTTATTCTCTTTACATTTCTAACAGGATTATAATATGCAGGAGTATGTACTCTATGTATATGTATTTCGTAACGTAAAAATGTGCAGATGTGCCAACAAATCAGACTTTTCTTTTTTCAGAGGTTAATTCCATATTACGCTATTATCATCTGATAGTCTGAATACAATTTTCAATAAAGAAACAAATATCACCTTTAACTGTCAATTTAATTTCCAGTAAAGTAGTATTTTAGAATTTCGAAATGCAACAATATATAGTGTGTAGTCAACATCCAAATTTCAGAGATCATATCTCTACTGTAATGGACTGTCTAGAAATGTTTACCCTGGAGGGAAATGAAACTATCAGATAGATACGCCAATGAGATCAAAATGTCGTATAGTTGACAGGCAGCAGGCTATTCTATTTCTTTTCAGATTAAATGTTTAAAGAAAAGGTTGACAGTGCTTGTCGACAGATAAACAACGTTAAACTTATATAAATAGGTAAATAAAACGTTTTCTAGCCATGTGATTTAAAAATGGATGGAACATAAAAATGAAAAGAGGAATATGTATTTACGGTAATTCAAGGGGTTGTGGCAAACTTGCATTTTTAAAGTTTGTCATAAAATGAAAAAAAAAAAAGTGAAAGTACAGTTAAATTGATGCTATTAGAACTTAAAACGATATATACATGCATGTTAGAAAAGAAAAGTTAAACTTGTAAGACAACCAATATAAATACACAAGGAGGCAACTTGACTGTCGCATCATTTCCTAAAGTAACCATTGTAAGTATTAGAGTTAAGGTTTAACAATATGAAGAGTTGAAGTTATTGTTCCAAAATTGGTACAGTCTAGAAAATATATACAGCTTTACATTCAATGCTGAATCAAAGTCGTACATAGAAATGTCCATAAGACGCTTCCATCACATTTGCTGGTCACTGTGGCATTTTCATATACATAAGTTATATATATGATAGTATTACAACTGTAGTGGTGGGTTCAAATCCCGTCAGGAATATTGGATTCTTCAATGTAAGGAAACTTTCCAGTTAGTCTACTGAACGTCGGTTATACTCCTCAGGTGCCCATTCGTGCATGAAATAATGCCTAGAGGGGCATCCTGACAACTAATGCTGGAAAGTTGGTATATGATCTTTACAGTATTGGTGCGACATAAACCAAATACCCCGGTCACATATTCACGGAATACGCTTACGGAAGAGCCACGGATTAATTCCGGCATCGTCCGTAGCTACCCGTACTGGTCAGTAGCTCTCCGTATTGTAACCGTAATCAATCGTAGTAGTCCTTGTATATCCGTAGCGATCCTTGACAATTTTTGAACATGCACAAAAATTTGCTACGGAAAAATCAACTGTAGCGTATCCCTACTAGTCCGTATTAATCCGTACTGATACGTACTGGTCCGTACGAAAACCGTACTAGTCCGTACTGATTCGTAGTCCACCAACTTGTCAAGGATTTCCACGGTTTTGTACGGAGAACTACGTATTTGTACGGTTACCCTACGTATAAGCTACGGTTTTAATAAGGATTAATACGGCATTGTCACGGAATGCCACGATCGTAATACGTTGTACTACGGAGAGGCAAGGATTAGCACGGTCTTATACGGTTTATTGCGTTGCAACACGAAACAGTACGGAATGGTACGATCCACCACTGTTTAGTACGGATGAATTAAGTATCATGTACTTTTTCAAGGGTATAAATACTACCTTCTTGTTAAAAACAGATATATTTGCAGAAACATTTAATAAATGATAATTGCCATTTACTGCTGGAACTTTATATTGAAATGGCTCAGAATGCGGAGGCAGTGGTCGAGCTGCTTGATGACATACATAGAAGTAAATTTATATTACTATCGTACTACAATCATAAGTAATAGAATAACATTTAATGTTACATATTTTACAAACATTGGATCGTGAAATTGGAGTAAATATGCACATAAAACGAAGTGTCTCATAAGCCTCGGAGGCTGGCCTTTGAGTGATAATAAGATTGATTAACAAGCTTTTTACATATTTTTAAAACATAAACATCACGATAATTAATGTAATTGTAAGATGAACAGCAAATCTTAAAATTAAAAGAGAAGCAGCATTGATCAACATTTTTCATTAATGATTACTAGTCCATATCTAATCAGGTAAGAGAAGACAGACGAGATGGTGGACTAGAGATGGGCTTTTACGAAGACCGCTTCAAGTTTAGTATGAGTCTCTCATGGTCGAACTTGTTGAGGATCCAGCGTCCTTCAAGAAATTCACTTTAATCGGACCTGATGTGCCTCGGGGGTCGGACACGATTAGGCCGAGTCCTCTCCGCCAAAATCATTGAACTCTGCAATTCGCTTTCTATGTGTTCTTTTCTTTTGAGGCATTTTGAAAATGAGCAAGCAAGAGGTTGTGGACGGATGTATTAGGTCCGTATAGATCCGTGGCAATTCGTCCTTCTCCGTATCAATACGTTCTTCTCCGTATCAGACCGTACTTATTCGTACTAACCCGTGCTTATACCGTAGCAGACCGTAGTGTATCCGTAGTGCGTCCGTCCTGATTCGTGTCGCTCCGTATCAAACCGTGTCGGTCCGTAACAATCTGTGTCTCTCCGGGGGCTTTTGGTGGTAAATCCGTCGGACTCCGTACTCATACCGTTGTGTATCCGTACTGGAACCGTAGCGGACTACGAATTTTCTCATTTCCGTAGTAATCCGTGAACGATTAGACCGTAGCTCTTCCGTGGCATTATCCGTGAATATGTGACCGGGGCATAACAAATAAAATTTAAGTTCCACAGTCCCATGAAACTCAAATTAGTGGCTCTTTTACGGTCATCTCCTTGCCATGGGAAATGTTCCTTCTAAGTGTAACAAAGTTTGGCTTTTTCTTTATCATGTAATTGATCTGAGAAGATATTACACCAAGTTTCACAAAAAAGAACTTGACCTTTTTATCATGACTTAAAAAATAAAAGGGGTCAACTACTGACCATGGCCAATGTTCAATCTAAGAGTATCAATCTTTGAAAATAAGAAAATAAGTAATTTTATAAGATTGCAGACTATCAAAGTATTTCTTTTATTTCACATATTTTGGAATGAATATATAAAAAAAACATCTTGTTAAACGCGCTAAACCTTAAGGTGTTATAATAACTCAGTACTGTACATGTTTACAAAAAGTCATCATCTTTTGAAAAAAAATATTCTTGGTATTTCTTAATTGAAGGCAAGTCAAGGTCCTTATAACAAGAACAGTAATATAGGTTACTAACTATTGTTGTTTTTTAGCTCTAATGAATTTGTTATTACACATCATGCAAAATGTTGTTTTTTTATAGACAATATGCTTTTTTATAGTATTGTATTGATATATAGCATGGACACAATATTATTATTGCGGTGTTACTTTATGGCCAGTGTGTTTTCTCTGAGAAGTACGACGGTGACTGTACGGCAGTACGATGACAAAGCGCCACACTATAATGAGGCCTTATGACATTGTCAACGTTTTCCGCCACGTTTATATTAAGTGCATGCCTATCAGGAAAGCGACGTTACGATGGTGACAGTACGACAATACGATGGTGACAATACGACAGTACGATGGTGACGGTACGACAATACGATGGTGACAATACGACAGTTCGACAATGTCATAAGCCCTCATTTTATTGTGGATTCTTATATAAGACAGTACGATGGTGACAGTACGACAGAATGATTATGACAGTACGATGGTGCCAATACGACAGCATGATGGTGACAATACAACAGTACGATGGTGAAGCGCGACAGTTCGATGATGACAGTACACCAGTACAATGATGACAGTACGATTGTGACAGTATGGTGATACTGTTGTGATAATACCATCGTACCTTCGTGCTTTGCCACTGTACTGTCGTATTGTCACCATCGTATTGTCGCGCTTTGTCATCGTACTGCCGTACTGTCACCATCGTAATGTCGTACTTCTCAGAGAAAACAGACTGGCCATAAAGGATGGTAACAGTAAAACAATATGATTGGGACAATACGGCAGTACGCTGGACTATAACCATCGTAATGTCACTCTTCGCCATCATATTGTAGTAGTGTCATAATGTCATGTTTCGCGATTTTCGTTCTCGGAGAAAAAAAAAACGCACTAGCCCAATCGGAACACCGTTTTGTATTAGATTGTAAGCTTTTTTTATACTATCCTTTCAATTGTGGCAAAAAAGTCATCAATTAAACCTGATAATGTTAAGTATATCTCTATACTTCAAAACAACAGGTGTCAAGTGCCGTATGGCGGCTGCAAAATATGCCACGTACTTCACTTCAGTGTTGTCATATTTTTCTGGTCCTTTGGAATCATTGATGCTAACACTATTAAGTGTTGAGAATGAATTTCCGCTAAAGCTGGTACTGCGGGGCGTGAGGGATGTCGCACTTATTCATTATCCCTCATGTGCAAACTCAATGCAATCACAATCAAACCGAGTCTGCTATTTTCATGTAATTTTGTTGTGATTAATGCTTCCGAGGGATTACTTTGTAGAGTCGCTTTAGGTATAAAAATGCGTATCACCTATTCAATTGTTGATAAGAGTCAGCATTGTATTATATCCGTATAAGATCACTGAAGACCGCTATTTTATCATCTAGTTATTTGATCATAACGTCAATATATCATGTTTATTACGATAATCGTATTTACATGTTTTTAGGTTAAATAAACATAAGTGTCTTAATTTCAACAATGATATATGATAGTCTGATATAAATCATTATTTCAATGAGTAACAAAACTACAGTCTATTATCTTCTTATTTGAGGTAATTTTAAATAAAGTGTTGCTTTATTTCAGCAAATAATACGATTCCCCGAACTGTCTGCGCTGAAAATCAATAATTGATAAAAAAAAAATAACCCCCTCAAAGAACATACCGTCCATACTGTTTTTGTACGTACAAAGTAACTTATTTAAGTCCTTTTTTTCCATTTACTGTAATTTTACAGTCCACAAGGAAAGACAAACATGTCTAGGAAATGTTCAGTATCGGTTTTTATTGCCATTGTTTTGTCAGCTGTATCTACCTTTAATTATTTTATGTATTTTACACATTAAATCTTTCTCATAAATCTTTATTGTCTGATAATAGAGTATATCAAGACAAATGCGATTTGTCTTTTTTTAATATGTTTGTCAACTGTATTTGAGGAATAAGAATGATAAATTGAACATTATACGAATTACAGGATAAATAATACATCAACCAGATAAAAACGGAATCCCTAAAAAACGTCCAAAACGACAAAACTTAAAATGTTACAGGCTCGGTTTGATTGAGCCTGTTTCTGGTGAACATCCATAACGACACAAATAGTTGATATTTTATACCTGGTATTTTATAACGCTTTTGCGTTAATTCAAACAAGCAAACATAACCTCTATGTTCCAATTTTGTTTATCACAAAAAGTAAGTGATAATAGCAAAATGTTTAAGCATTCAGTTTTGTTATATTTTCATCTGTTTCATTTCTTTAATTATGTATACCTCTATGAATATCTAAAAATACATGAATGAACATATATTTAATATTTGTATATCATTGTGACGTACGCTTCATTTATGTTATAAATTTGTGTTCTTACAGTTCACCTAACAAAAAATATTGGCTGTTAAATTTATAAGCCGAATGTGTATCACACGTGTTAATCTATAGACACGTATAATAGTAAAATAACTGTTGCGTTCTTGTGAAAAAAAAGAAAAACCTATGATCATTTTGCACCTTTAAAAAATAATTTTACCGCATTTGTTTCTCTAATAAATCAATTTAGTTTTCTTTGTTTTTCTGGTTTCTATGCAAATTCAGTATAATTTATCTCGGCGTTCGGGCTACTTAACCAGCCTTCCTGGATGACTTACCAGTCATTACCAATTTCTCCTCAAGAAGTAAATTTTAGTGTTACAGCCGTATTAGCATTTAACCATTGATGTTTATGATTTTAAGAATAGTAAGATAATAATTCCTAGTAAGAATATGTCATATTTTATAAAGAGGATATTTCAATTTGACTGACAATTTCGTCTTATTTATTTCAACATGTTTCTTATCTCAAAGTCACTTTCTTTGTGATTTATAATGAAATCCTTTCTACGGCCATGCGCACTTTATTTCTACAATGCCAAAATTATCTAATTTCATACAACAGTACTAAACACATGATTGTCATCAAGTAATCAATAGACTCTTTGATATAATCAAACCAATTCGCTTCTAATTAAATGTATCATTGGATTCATATCAATTCCCAAAAGTATTTAATCATTGAAGAGTATAAATATGACGCCAACGCAATCTAAATACCAATAGATAATACGTGCCACAATTAGCTAACTCTTTTAATCGAACTTGTACATATTGTTAAGTTGAACAATGTGTTAAGCAACCTTTACTGGGAAGTCATTATTCAAATGTATAAAATTACCAAAAACAGAAGTGAACAACTTGTTTATTTCGGCACTTTTACATCAATTAACATTTTGTCACTTGCTTTATGTATATATGCCAATTTTAATAATGACAAATATCTGAGCATTATGAACGTCAAATGATTGCTCGATTAATAAACAAACTTTGTTATATACACTTTTTTAAAGTTTTTTTCTCCTTACCTAACGTACCTATTTATGTGCTTACTTTTTTATTTCTTGGATTAAAAATTATTAAAAGTCCTTAATTTTATTTTTTCTGAGTTTATACTTGATAATCTGATTTTTTTTAAATGGACCATTTTATCTACATTACCAATAAGTATTTTATTCATTCGAGCTTTACATATTTATTTATTTATAGTAAATATACACATCAGCAAAAGAATATAAGTCATGTTAGTATATTATGATAGGAATGCAATAAAAATACAAAAAACGTCTTTTATTTTCTTTTACAAGTAACAGTTTGTTACATTTTACTACACAGTTATTACTCATGCACTAACCCTTACTTCTAGGTTTATGGACGGTCGGTAGACTTCATGAACCACTGCTGTACATGAATAGGCTACAACACAAAGAGTCTGCAATATTTTCAGTTTTGGTTTTCGTTTAGTGTTCAATTTTACTAGTACTATTATATTGGAATTTATTAAAAGTTGTTTTACGATAAATGACTTTGTTAGGCTAAGTAAATATTTATCGGTCGTTGTATTACTTCTCATACAAACTGGCTTAAAAAAATTGAAATTGATCAGTTTAATTGATTTTTCTACATTGTACAATTAAGTCTCGTCTTTGAGGATAAACAAGCTTCTGCTTTGGAACAATCTTAAGGTCAATATCCGAGAAAGTTCATAAATAATTAGTAAGAAATTAAAGTATTTTATTGTCTACGTTGTATGCATGTTGCACGCTTGTCGGCTAGACATTTCTATTTGTGGTCATTATTCTGCTAGGTCACATTTATAGATTTCCTTAGCATCACACACTTATATAACTTTCTTAGGTAGCCATTAATATCAGGATGAGTTAAAGCAAGCTAGCGTTAAATTGATAGAGGATATTTGATTGTTTTGCATGTAAGATGCAACGCTACGCCACTCGTGAAAATATTGCATCTGGTGTACACTCAGTGAAATATATGTCAAATTTTATATGTAAAACAAATTAATTTTCTTTTTATTTCATGCTTTTTGGTAATTATAAGTATTTTTTACTGATTTTGCCGCGTTACCTCACGCATTCTCCTTTATGACGTCATAACATCATGACGTCACATCATCAATTTTGAAATATAGTTCTGTTAAATCTCTCTAATTGTGTTACATTTTTAACATGATAAATGATGACATCGACTTTTTTTCTTAAAGAAGGAACATTTACGTATGACGGCATTTATTTTTGCTTGTTATTCTTTTAGTTATGATATTCTTCTCGTCCGCATTCAGATATAGCCCGGCTACAGTGAAAATTATATTTTATAAATTTCATTAGTGGTTTATCTGAATATCACAGGCAGTCGGTGCGTGGCTTGGATAGTATACATGTTCATGACCACGCCCACTTATTTTTATAAATATTTTTTATTTCACTAATTAAATATTTCTTTCACTCAAAATGTTTTTAAAATATATTATGTTCAATAAAACAACAAAGGAAAACTGTTTTTTTTTTAAATTTCTTCCATATAGATCTATACTATAAATATAGTAAATGTAGAAAGGTTCGCCAGCGGACCTATCACCAGACCTTATGTTACCTCTCAGATCTTTGTTAATAATTGTCAACCAATTTTCACCAAATAAAGTGCAATCTACGCAGAAATGATTTTTCTTTCGAAAAATGTACAAGAATAGACCAGTTGGTACGACAAAAGATGGAATTTGAAAGCGAAAATGCATTTTTGTCTAGGTCGGACATCGCTTGACCGAGCCGAAAGTAGACGATTTTGAACATAAATCGATCTTTTTCTTAATAACAAACAAATGTCTGTGCACGCAAACAGTTAAAACAGAAAAGGCAGTTATAATACTATCGCTTACCGGTCCAAATTTAATCCAAAACATTTGCAGGTAGGCATTTTCAGTAGTTATTTGCACTAACTTTTTAAATTCCCTGACATTACATGTATACAAATGCTGACCCGGATGTACCTGATGCGTACCCCTTTTCGCGTAAAAATTGAGCGAAGATGGGTACCAGCGGGTACCGAGGATGCGTACTTCGAATATCCGGATCAGGATTTGTATACATGTCTAAAACATATTCAACATTCAATTAACATGTATAAAATGATATCAGCATAATATCAACCTGTCTTAAATTAAATTCTTGTAAAATCTTGTTAATATAATATTATAGTAGATTATTTTTGAAAGCTAAAGCGTTAAGCCGCCTTCTTGGTATTTACTCAGTTCTGTTATCTATTCACGCTATTGTGCCTCTCATTTACGATATGTTAACTATATCTTCACGACTGTAAAGAGACATTCTCTGAAGTGGAAAACAAATGTTCACGTATGATGTGGGCCAAACTGATATCATGTAAATTCCTTCAGGGGAAAGTTTATAAATGTCATTCAGAGATGTAAATTGATGCTGCTGTGTTAGGCCTGTCAAATATGGGGACTATACTGGAAACAATATACATGTATATTCAACATATTGTGTTCGTTCAAAAGGAAAATATATCAAATCATAATGTCCTATTTTTGTTTTTAAGCTTAGATATTAATAGATGTTCTGTCAGTGGGCTGAAGGTGATTAACTTGTAATTATATTTGAAGATTTTATGTTTAACCTGAGTTAACTCAAGTATATCAATGATATCAAAAAAAAATGTTAGTTTAAACAATATTTTATTTATAAGTATTACATTTACATGATAATTGACAAATAATAAATAGTACGGATTGAGTAGTAAGCTTGAAAGCTTTTTTAAAAACTCTTTCCGTAATCACTATCTCAAACAGTATGTAAAATGGTAACAATTATATGCATTTTTGAGTTAAATATACATAACATTTTCACTATAAACTTGCTTCTTTACATGTACAGGAAAGTTAGCAATTTACACTCTGGTTTTCCTAATCGAAACGACCTTAATAATAGAATATTGACATAAAAATGTGAAAGAAAACCCTATAGTTCTATAGCATAAATACACGTAAGTGATAAATGCACAGATTGGCACGTTTAAACTTTTCAAGAAAAATAATAGAACTTACAAGCATGTTTTAAAAAAATTTAAAGAAAAATAAATAAATGGAAACGTTAGTTAATTGTTGAAATTGTTGGGTAATAGATGGTAGGAAATAAGAGACAGATTTGAGAGAAAGAAAAAGAAAGACAACAGGAATGGTCACTAAAATACTATGGAGTTGATGGAACGAGTTTACAATATACTTTTGAGAAGATATTATGCATCTAAATCTCATATTTCATATTAGTCGAAAAAATAACTTTCTATTACATTTCAAAACGTTTTGTTCTGTGTAAATATGAGTGTATATGAAGGACTATTGATTCATTTAAATCGTCAGCAATTGAATTATCACCATAGAGTAAAACGTTAAGTGTGACAGTTGTTATTTCACTTAAATTATTAAGGAGGACATTTCGTTCATCTTGGTACCTTGGACACGAGAAGAAATAATGAGATGTGTTTTCTATGTCACCACATTCACATAGGGGACTTTCTATTATGTTTTTTGAAAACAAATGTTCTTTGAGAGAACTACAATGTGTTCTAAGTCGTGTGTGTATAATCTGGTATTTTCTCTCACCTACATAATAATGAGAAGGCACACTTTGAACATCTTCATTAAGTCTACTTTTGAAAATTGAAATGGATGGTGAATTTCTGTAATTAACAGGAAGATTGTTCCAGTCTTTAATTGATGATGGCAAAAATGAATGAGAATAAAGTTGTGTGTGTGACAAAATATATTTCTAGTGTTGTCTGCATTTCGTAAATTATAATCTGAAGATTCTCCTACTGTATCGGGAACTAATGAAGAGAGGTAATGAGGAGAAAGATTATTGAACATTTTTATAAAGAAGAATTTGTTTGTGTTTGTAGCGTCTTACTTTAAGGGGTTGGATGCAAGTATCTTCATAAAGATTAGAGATAGAAACTAGTTTTGTTGTACCGGTAATATTCTGCAGGCTTCAAGTTGTATTTTTTCAAGTTCAAATTCATCTTGTTGAGTTATGTTGTCCCAAACAACATCCGAGTATTCCAGAAGGGGCCGAATGAAAGAGAGATATATAGTTTCAAGTGACTTACGATCAAGAATGAATTTCAAAGATCTCATTATATAAATTCTTTGCCAGGCTTTTTTGGTAATATTTTGTATGTGAGAATGCCAATTTCCATCATTAGAAAATGTTACTCCAAGATGTTTGTGTGAGGTCACTTCATTTATTTGCACTCCGTTCATTGTCAATGGGGGATGAATTGGTTTGTTTACTTTACGAGAGATAATTACTGATTCCGTTTTACTTGGATTGAAGTCTACAAGCCAGCCATTTGCCCATTCTGTAATTTTTTTCAGATCAGAATTAAGAGTCACCGCAGCATGAAGTGGATTATCAACAATGATATATAAACTTGTATCGTCTGCAAAGAGTCTGATATATGAGTTAATGTCAAGAACAATGTCATTTATATAGATTAAAAAGAGAAGAGGGCCTAGAATGGACCCTTGAGGAACTCCGGCTGAAATAAAAACGGTTTGAGAGGAACCGCCTGGAAGAACCACCTTTTGTTTTCTATCACTGAGATAGTCACTAAACCAGTTTAAAAGCCCACCATTTATTCCAGCAGACTGAAGCTTGAAAATGAGACCTTTATGCCAGACACGATCAAAGGCTTTTGAAATATCGCAAAAGACAGCTCTCACTTCTTTTCCATCATCAAGGGCTTTGCAAAATGTATTATATATAGAAACAAGTTGATTTGTTGTTGAGTCATTGGGAACAAACCCAGATTGTAATGAAGTTATTGTGTTATTAGCAACAAAGAAATTGAATATATGCTTATGTATAATTTTTTCTAAAGATTTGCTGATCGTGCTAAGAAGTGATATAGGTCTGTAATTAGAAACAATTGAGGGGTCACCTTTCTTGTAGACTGCACATACATTGGCAAGCAACCATTGTGAAGGGACTTTACAAGCTGTTAATGATTTTCTGAAAAGATGACAGAGAGGTACAGAGAGTTCTTCTGACAATTCCTTTAGTATCCTGTTGTTGATATTATCAGGTCCTGATGCTTTACCAACATTGAGAGTTTTAAGAGTATCACGTACCTCATCATAAGTTATATTTATTGTGTCAAGTTTATTAATATTTTGATGCACATGAAAGTTTGGTAAAGACTTATTTTTATCATCAAGTGAGGATTGTGATTGGAAAAATTGGTTAAGTAAATTTGCTTTTTCAGTGTCAGAAGTCAATATGGTGCCATTATCATTCAAAATCTTAATTTTACTATTTACTGTTGGTTTAATGAATTGTTTGAGAATTTTCCAGTAATCTGTTGTTTTTAAATTTTCTCCTTTTATTTTTTCTGATAATTGTTTAGTATAATCTGTTTTTGCATTTCTAAGTAGGTGAGTTGTTTTGTTTCTTAATGTTTTGTATTTGTTCCAGTGTTCAATATTATTTGATTTCTTAGCTCTGTCATATGCCCTTTTTCTTTTCCGTATATATTTTCTTATTTCATTATGCATCCAAGGAGGGTCTGTTTGTCTTATAGTAACTATTTTGTTTGGAAAAACAAAAACATAAAAAGAAATGTTATATCTAACTATCTCTACAGTACCCTTTGAAAAAGAAAATGCAAGGTATAGTAATTGTTGATTGCCTCTATCGACAAGGCAAATTGAATGTGCATACAAGTCTAATATAACATAACATTATAATTGCAAAGACAAAATATACATATAACATGGTCTTTACTTCATGAGTCAGGTTATACTGCTTCAATATGTATAATCATCCAGTATGTTTAACAAATATCTTTTGAAGCGAGTTTTTTGTCAAAATGAATAGAGTAGCACATATAGACAACCTCATAAACTACCGATAGATAACAGCATTTACGTGTCATTTTATACTATGTATTTAGATAAATTAGTTTTATATTGTAAAAGAAGTAAAGAAATGTAGCATATGACCCCAAAGTAAAGAATGAATGTGCCCTAAACGATAGAACATTGGGTATAAATAAATAAACTTTAAAAGGGGATCAGATGTAATGTAGTTTGCATATCTTTGAAAAAACGTATAAAAACAAAATGCCTTTAGTTGAATAACGGGGTATATATTACGGCCTCCTTTAGGCAGAAATGTGATTTGACAATAAAATAGAGAAAAAGAAATCCCTTAAGAACGCCCGAAATGGCAAATTTGAAAACATTGCTATTCATAATACTTGTTTTAAGGTAACAAAACAGAACATTTCAAATCAACTCCTTTCAATATTACTTACCAATGTAGCAATTTGTCGTTTGTAGGATTTTTTCTAATTATCATAAAAGAAACCCTTTAGCAAAAATATGTTTTTTAATCAAAATATCTCAAATATTTATAATCATTTGAACCATTTGAGTAAATGTATAGGACGTTACAACGCAAATATGAAATACATAAAAGCAAGAAGGAAAGATATCCAATAAAAAGATTTTTCAGACTAACGACATTAAGAGAAGCAAATATATTGCTTTTCTCTTAATTTCTTTCTTGACAATAGAATGAATTTTAGGTTGTGCATAATAATTCCAGTTTAGTACGGTTATTCATTTGAACGTCATTTTTGTCACTATTAATATGACACTATTATTGAATACTTACATATCACTGGCATTTTAAGGTGTAAAATGCAAATCACCTAAATACTGGACGTATCATAAACAGTCAGTAATTTTAATTGTTGTTGCGGAGTATCGTACGACAAACATAAAGATTATGCAAAGTTTCAAGCCAGAACTATGTTGTCGTTACGTAAATTAAGAAAGTAATGAACACCTTAAACAATTTCATTTCATAAATTACTTATCTTTTTCACAAACTTATTCAATCTCTGAAGTTATAAGGAGTTATAAATTTCCTTTTTAAGGAACTAGCTAAATAGATTGAGATTGATTTATATTTATAATTCAATTTGAAATTTAATGTTACACTTTAATAATGTAACGTGCTCACCAGACTTGTTTAATATTTAATTTCAAGGTAATTCAATATAACAACAATACATTTTTGTAGTTCTATCACTATTATATCTCTCTATATAAACTTGTTGCTAGGATACAGTCTCATCCGAATATCAATCTTAATTAAAAATGTTGTATACAGACACGATAGCTGTCAACAAGAAAAGAGCATTAACTTATAAAAATCTGCAGATAACGTACTTCATAAAGCATTAATGTTTGTTTGGTATTTGAATTCGAGTTTAGACGTTTGGTAACAAATTAAAACATCAGTATATAAAGTATGAATGATTACCTGTCTAGACGAAAGCATCCACGCTTTAATAACAAATCTTAATTAAGGTCTGCAAGTATACACTCGGATATATCTTTATGTTTTACATTTTATTTGACGTAAATAAAACAATTCTTGCTTGAATATGTATTTCGAAGATTAATTTGAATGGCGAATGGCTATTATTAATGTCTCTTAGTAACATGTCGTGTTGGGCTTTCTTAAGGGATTCTTTTTTACTCTATTTTGTAGTTATTTGTATAACGTATATGTAGAGAAAATTAAAGTTCTGAAAGATTACATTACGTTAATTATCGCATGACTTCTTGGTCTTACGTTACACCTACAAATGATATTTTAACTGTTTAACAAGTATACATATACACTTATTTATATTACCAAATCTGGTATAATATATACCGAATTTTAGATAGACAACATTGTTAATGCCTTAGATGTTACTAAAAACTCCCCCGTATAATAGGAAAATAACCATGTAATGAATTGTTGGTTTATGACGTTTAATTACATTTCCACTACAATTAATAATCAATTAACTTGAACAAAATATACCAAGTTTATAAAACATTTATGGCATGTAATATCAACCCGATTATTCAATAATTGAGTTTTAGTTACATCCTATCTACACCCTTTCTATGATTTCATAGTTTGGGAAATTGCTGTGCATCCATTTGTAAAATTTATTACACTTGCATAAGCTTGATTACACTGCATTCCATCTTAATGTTTGAATAATAATTAAGATATATGAGGATAATGTGATTTTAGTTTTTAGGTGTTACTTCTAAATAATGAAATTTCTGAAACATTTATGGAAAATAAAGTTTAAAATGGTATTTACGGGCTATGTGAACTCAAAGGTCGTATTTTGTCGACATGTCTTGATACACCCACACACTGAAGTCGTAAATATGCTTTGATTTGCCTTTAATTTCAATATTTTATACATGATAGCCCTGCTATGAATCTGCCATACTCAAATTAATGGAAACGAGTTAGCAATATGAGTATTTAAGAGGTTAGTGAAGTTGTCTCTATATGTTTATCTTTATATGTTACCATTGCGTAGTTCATTTGAAAAAGATATCAAAGGCGTTTCCATAATTATATTGCATTTGAAGGTCATAAAATATATTTGCCTACAATTGAAATTATAAAACACCTTGTTATTCTAAAAAAAAAATAAAATGTACTAAGCCACACCATTTTATACTATCTTTAGAAAAAGAAAAAGAAATAATAATAATAGTAATAATAATACCTTCACCTTTAAGATTGTAAATTCTTTACTAGTATATAAAGTCATGACATAAAACAATAAACACTATAAGCTTATTTACAGTATATGTTAATGATGATACTTTTTATAGCTGTAACAGTTATTGTAATAATAATTCCTTCAACCTAAAGCTGTCCATGTGTTGATATGATATTCCAGTAGCGTAGACGTGATTGAAAGTATTTTTTGAATAAGGTTAATAAAATATTTAGTAACTGGAAATCGAACATATAAATTAAAGTGAACTTATTATACATTCAATAGTTATTTTTGCACTAAGTTATATGATGCCATTGGTACTGTTAAATGTATTGAGTAATTAATGATCAGATATTGTTAAACTGCAAGTACTTAAATTTCACATGCAAAAATCGTTAATTGGATCAAACAGCTAGGGTTATCTATATTATTTAGGTCCATCAGTAAAACAATCAACTCAATGTGAGCGGGCTTTTGATCCATGTTTACACTAGGTCTAAATAGTTAATTCATAAAAACAAAGTTATTCTCTATTGGCAAACAAGTTCTTTCAGATTTATATTTAACACTTTCAAAGTAAATGGTATATTAGTTAGAGTCAAAGTACATATCATCGTATGGTTAAGGTCGTTGATTTCAAACCACTTGTCCCTAATTGCTGTGGGTTCGAATCCAGACAGGGACTTTGAATCATTCCATCTGAGGAAGCTATCAAGCTAGCTAACGGAACGTCGGTGGTTCTACTCAGGTACCTGTTCGTGCCTGAAGTAATGCACGGAAGGGCACCTGAGGTCTTCCTCCACCAGTAAAGCTGGAACGTCGCTATATGACCTATAATGTGTCGGTGTGACGTAAACCCCAATTAAACAAACAAACATATCATCGTTCTATTAATTCTACATGCAAACTTCTTTAGATTGTGCTGGTTTTTTAACAACAATCAACTTTTAGAAATGTTAACACGTGTTTGTTTGTGTTTTCTAAATGAATATTTTTAATCATGTAAGAGCACTTTATACACCATATTTTGTTATCCAGGGGTCTCTGTTTCAATCTCCGGGGGGGGGGGGGTCAAAATCATCTCAGATATTGAGCCTTATTCTTCAGAAATATACGCTTTTCAGCTAGCAAAGTGTCTCATCCCATCAGACTTAATTAAGAACGTTTTATGTAGACACATTAATTGTCAACAAGAACTTAAAATAAACGTAAGATAATGAAGATATCATTTTGTTTAAAAATATTAAACATAAATGTGTGTATGGTATTGAAAATCCGAGTATAAATCTTAATTAAGTAAATACTTAAAAACATCGAATCAATGATTGTTTGTCTAGACGGAACATAGGATTTCTCAAATCTTTGTTAAAACCTTCAGGTATCTTTATACGTTTAATGTTTTATGTGACTTTTACACAAAACTTGCTTGAGTTTGTAGTTATTTGATTAACATATACATTTGAGAAGATATATAACAAAATTATAGAACCGGGAGGATACCACATGTTTATAAAAATGTATGGGTTTTATCCCTCGATTTTATGTTGTATATACTGTATCAAACTCATAATATTGAAACTATTTAAACAATGCACATAAACATACACTAAATATTGTCTTTTAATAATTGCATCTTGTATCCCTATATTTTGAATAAAAAAGTCTAAAAACTAAAACTCTATTTTATTACCCAATATATATTTAAAAACTCCCCAACAAAAGCTTGAAGCCAAAATGTAATATATTTTATAGACAGCACAGTGTAAACGAAATATATAGTTAAATAATTTCTTTTAAAATAGTCAATTTACATTTTGTGTGTATAATTCAAATTCAACAAGGGTGTAGAAGATAACATAAAAAGCTTGCATGGCATATTTTACGACAAAAGAAATATAGAAAGAAAGCGGCATATTTCGGGAAATACGCTAATATCTTATTTCTCTTACTAAAAGACATCAACTAGCTTGATATCTTTCTGATAATCATATTTTGTATCAATAAGTGATTTTTGGAAAATTACTACATAGTTCATACTGTGTTATTCGCATTTGCACAATTTTTCTATTATAAATAATAAGCGACCAAAATAAATAACAGAAAACCCCCGAAATATTTGAAACATTAAATAACTAACTGGTATGTCGTTCCTTCGTTTGAATGCCTTTGAATGCCTACACAACATCATTTATAGACATTTGTCATGTTAATAAACACAACATGTATGCATAAATGCTATTGTTCGGCAACACTTAATAAATATTTGAGATATGGATTTATTTCATTTATGTATTTCACAACAATTAATGGTTTGCAGATTAACAAATTATTAACCTGAACATAATACATGTTTGTCATTCTATTATGAAAGGTTAATTGCAAGGCATGCAATATAATATCAATCCACTCATAATGTAATTGCGTTGGCGTTGTATTTAAATTACACTCGGTCAATGATGTCATAGTTCGGGAAAAGGTGTGCATCCATTTGGAAACTTAATTACAATTGCATGAGCTTGATCACGCTGCATCAACTCTTTTTTATGAAGAATACTAAAAATAAAACAGATAATCTTGTTCTAGCTTTACCTATAGGCTCTTAAAATGACATAAAGTGCAAATGAAATTAAAGTGTGATATTTACAGTTTCTAGGATGTATTTCTAACATTTTATATCAACAAATCCTGCATATATTTCACATAAAACATAACAAAAATGATGATATTACCAATGAGTCTTACGTATGCCTTGATTGTTTTTATTTGGAATACACAAATGTCCTACTTTATAATAATATAGTCGGAGTTACTATAGTCGAAACGTTTTAACAATATATTTGAAAAGTTGGTACAGTTGATACTTAATGTATATAGTTGTCTTAATAACCCTACAAACAAATGAAAATGATAGGGTTCTTAAAATTGTCAATAAACATGCTGTTGCCCGGGAATTTATTTTACAAAAACATTACCATTCTAAAAGAACTATTTAATATAAATTATGTCAAAATATTATATCCTTACCTTAAACAGTAAGTACTTGTTTATAAAATCATGAAATGAAATTACTTCTTGCATGTCGGATAGGAGGATCTACCCACATAACATGTACTAGAATTGCGCATCCTACACACAATTCTTACAGTAAAATAGCATTTTTATCAAAAGAATTGTATTACAGTTTTTGGAAAAAAGTTCATTTTAAACTTACATTCATAAATGTGTTTATATGATGTGTTAATTCAACGTCTTTTGAATAACCATGATTTAATATTTAGTTAAAGAAAATTGAACATTGATACAAACTTATTATATATACTTTGAATCAACTAAGTTATGTTATATAATAAAAGTTTAACCTTTTTAATAAATAAGTAATGTTAAGATCATATAATATGGAACTGCAAGAACTGAAATTACACACAGAGAAAAGGATTGATTTCACCAGCCAAATACAAATCAATCAAGTATGTCATCAGTAAAACAATTGACTCATATGATTGTGCACCTGATATTTGCTCTCAGATGATTAGGAAAACTAATGTCGTTCCTTAAATCTAAATATAGATTTATCGTCATTCAAAACATATTTCAAATTCAGATCTCTGCTTAAGATATGCACACATGCATTGATGCTTTGATATGATATGTCATTATTTCATTGTACTGTGATTTTACTACGAAACTAATTAGAATAGCATCTGTATACATGTATATTCAAACACATTCATTTACGTGTTTAAAACAGTGTTTAAACAGGCTTCTGTACATTTTAAAATTTAAATGTACATACATGGATGTTATTTTTATTCGAAAACTTTCATTACATAGATTCTGCTATAATTGCTTTAGGGTGATTGGAAGGTTATAATCATTCCATTTTCGAGACATTCTGTTGTATATGACATCTTGAAAAATGTGGTTTACTGTTAGGAATAAAAATAAATCTGACTATACTTCTATTTGTCACCGAGTAAGTACAGTCTTATGACTGTTGTTTTAAGTTTATGTTTATTCGATTGTGTTCTGTTTATTCTTTGTTTGCGTGTTAAAATAGAAATCAAGATCGTCTTACATGTTATGTTATAGTTTGATATTGTATGATCTATTGCCTTGGTGTTCATTAAATATTAACGATTGCTGCAGCCGTATGGTAGGATGGTCAACGATCTATAAGAATAAGCAATCATCGTAATTTAACTTTAATTAGAGTTAAATGTAGAAATATCGTCATTTGAAGTTGAAAAATATTATATAATAAAAGGAAATAGTGTATAGGTCTTTACTGTCAAACTGTTAAAAGCATGTTAAACGGTACTTTGACATAAAATAGATTTTGGTATATATCATAATAAACAACATCTTACTAGAATCTATAAACTTAACTAATGTTTACAGCACTGCATGTACACATTCAGTCATTTTCTTTATTCTATTTTTTTTTTGTTTTGTTTGATTTGTGTTTACGGCTCACTTTCACATTTAGGTCATATGGCGCCGAAACAGGAAAGATGATTTTGGCTTACCTCTGGTATTACAAGCTTAAAGCAACAACAGGGGTCAAAACCATCTCACCTGCTGGAGTTAAGAGATGCATAGACTGCAGTAATTCGAACCCATTTAGTTGCCTCTTACGATCACGCAGGGATACACGGTGGCAGCAATTCTGAAGACTCGATCCTTATAGGCAACCACTCACCCACAAGGTGGCTGATGTATTTGCAACTACATCTCCAGGTAATATAATCTTCACATAAAATCCACAGTTTAGAAATGAACTGTACTTTGAATAAACCAACGAATGAAGCAGTCTATGTATATCTGAGTGTCTAAAAATATGTTCTTCTTAAATTATGTATAAAACCATTAGTGCGTTCTACAAAAAAATCTTTCTGAACAACAAAGCTCATGTATTAGTCAGATTCAATATGCTTAAGGGATGTGAGAATTTCAACTACAGTCTTCAATTTCAATTAAAGACTGCATTATTGCTTAATTGAAATGCCTTCTGTGAATGATTTCTGCAGCTTTTGTTTCTAATCTGTATTGTGTCAAATGCTTATTCCGTTTAGACAGAACAATCTAAGAACAAGAAAGTGAAAAAAAAGATTTACGTATTTTAGGTTTAAGATTTAAGATCGATGCAAGATAATCCCTCTAATGACTCCATGTTCTAATTGTTATGCTTCTATCAAGTCGAAGTTTTGATGATATTTTGTGATATGGAATTCTCATCTACCACTAATGTTGTTTTTATTATTGAAATAAATAGAAAGTGGGTATATATGCTTATGTGCCATGATATCACCATTATGATAATGTAACAAACAAGAAACGATCAATATATATTTTTTTTAATTAGGAAAAGGACGTTGGTTAATAAATTGACGGATTTATCAATTACATGTAGTTGATTGAATTGTGTATTTAAAACTAATTGATAAATATATATTATATTGAATTTCAGACATATTGTTAACTGACAAGTGTTCTTGTATGTCCCGGACAGACAACAATACAAAGATATTTTGACCTGCTAAATTAATTTTTTTGTAAGTTCTTTGATTGAATGCGGTTGTTGGTGAAAACGCATAGGGAAAGAGTTAAATATACTTTCATAATAATGAAAGGATTTGTAAACAAATAATTAACGACATAAACTATCATTCTCTTTGTTGTATTGGGAGAAGTGTTCAAATGTTGGTAAATTTCATCAATTTTGTTAATCTTTATTTTCTAAAAATTGTTTTATCAATTTATTAATAGAATCTTGACACGTTCAAACTACAATAAAGACAATAATAAAAACTCTGTGTATTGCATACATGTATATCTGTGGTATTGCGGACTGTTTAAATATACAGCTTTGGCACTTATTTTGCATGTTGTTTGAAAACAGTGTAACCTAGAGGCACATACAATTAGTCCCTCTCAGCGGATAAAGGGTACAAATTGTAAGTTATAAAAATACGTTTTATTCATGTATATCAAGAATTGGTGGTATTCATCTTATTTTATAAGTGATGAATGTTAAATAATCAGTTACATTTTACAACTAGTATTTTGTTTCATAAAAACACAATGTCTGATGTTAAATGTCAGCTGTAGATAATATTGCCAAATCTTAGTCTACCCCCGCCCATGCAAGCTATGTGTCAAACGTACCTAAATTGATGAATGACGTTGTTTTGATGGCGTAATTCTGGCGCATTTTATTAATGAATTGCGTGCTTAGTATGTAAATTGTTGGTAAGGAAATGTGTATTAAAATTTGCTGCAACAGCGTCTAGCAGATGTAATCTCAGCATGACATGCATAGAAATGCTACATATCAATAAAATTTGTTTAAATGTTTCATATGACTCTTTGTCTAAAGTAGATTAGTCTACAATTGACACATTTTTTCATAAGGATTTCAAATATTGATTAAAAAACAAATAGGAATGTACAAGAAACATTAAGATATTCTTATAAAATATTACTTGACAAAAAAACAAAGGTTGATTGACATCTTATTGAGTTAGTATGAACAGTTATATGAATAAAAATATTTATTTTCTAGAACATTTTATTATCTGTATGTAAATATATGTAATATCGGATCATGTATCTAACACTTGCCAACAAAATATACAATTATTTCGTGGCTTGTTGTTATGTCTAATTCAAAACATAATCAGCGTAATTATTTATTGAATTAAAGACCGTATACAATAGACTAATTCACTATAAAGGGACAGATCAACGAATAACAAATTATCAATTTATAAATCTAATATTCTTAATATGACTATAATAGCTGCTATATTAAATGTGTACTTTAAACGTTTTCAGTTTTCTGTAAAACGTAATTCTTATCTAACTTGATGCAGGTTGTATTATTACTTCAATTTGTAGTTAATTTGTGTTACAAGGACATTTCTTGATAAATATTATTTAACTATGATTCATTAAGCAATTATTTAGATACAAGTTCTATAAATTAAAGGAACATAAGTTTGCCGAGTGGTATGAGAATTAAGAACAGAAATTAACTGTTTCTAGTTATCTATAATTATTAAATATAAAGTTGTAATGCGATATGTTCTCCATTAAAAACAAATGAAACGATCATTGCGAGATAGAAATTGTTTGAAATATTTATGAATATTTATACTGTATTAAAACATAGTTTATTCAAATAATCAATACAGCCTGTTTAAATACATTTACATTAAACGGATGCATGCCCATGATTGAAAATAAATATAAGCCGAAAGGTGTAAAATTTATAAAGGTCTTTTGTTTAACCTTACAGCTTTAAATAATACCATATTCATGCATTTCATGCAACGACTTTGATTAGAAGATAATGAAATCCAACGATTGTAAAAATCACTGAAGTTGATGTTTTCCGTTTCTTTTTGCAAATATTTC
Organism: Ruditapes philippinarum; assembly: GCF_026571515.1. Lineage (NCBI taxonomy): Eukaryota > Metazoa > Mollusca > Bivalvia > Venerida > Veneridae > Ruditapes > Ruditapes philippinarum. The sequence continues at coordinate 25,754 of NW_026858134.1, forward strand.
TCGAAGGAAGTGATCCCTCATAATCATCTCTTTTTTCGCGGTATTTTTACAAAAAAAGAAAATCATCAACTTCAGTTTTTAAAAGAAAGGTCAAATAAGATGATCTTACTCTGAAATTGCACTTTCAACAGACTAATAAATACCAATAGTTATTTAAGACGGAGTAACATCGAATGATATTGGCTAAATCCCGTGCGACATATATCACTACTAAATATTCAATTCTAAATTCTGAACCGATAAATAAAGATTAAATGTGATCTTTCATTTTTACTGAAAAAGCCATTATTAAGGTAAATGAATAGTCTGGAACCGACAGTAAAATAACGAAATAGATATATATAACATAAAAATTGATTTATTCTATTATATCTCAGTTAATACATGTATGCTGAAAAGTCAATACACCATGTTCAAAACATAATGATACAAATAGAACCATCAATGTTAGTTTAAACATATTTTATTTCTCAGAATATATATACATGTTTTAATTCACAATATACAGAGAGCAATTCAAATATTCTTAAAAAACAGGATTTGAATGAAAGACAACATGTCTTATGAAACTCTTCTCCTATGAAATTCTTCTCCTTGTTGTAAATCCTGAATAGAATAAACCGATGAAATGACCTTATATATCATTTTGATTACACATTGTAAGTAGAGGTTACTGGTAAAAGTAAGTTACCGTCGACGCCTCCTAGTAGCAGAAAAGGGTTTTGGTGTCCGGACTTTCTTGTTAAATTTAGAATCATTATCAAAAGCTATTCCTATAATTTATTTAAATTATAGTATGAAAACAACTTAAAAGCATTTAAAGTGGTTACGTATATAAAGCACTGATTGAAGATCGATGATAAAACTTTAGACTTAAAAAAAACTTGTAAGAGAAAAATGATTTTGTCTAGTTTTTGCCAAAATCTATGTCTAGACTGACAGTGTACTTTGTATTTATACAATTACTGAAAAAGTCGTTGTCAGTTTGTTTTAGGAATCAATCTTTAGGATTGAGTGAATTTTAATATATTGGACTTCAGCCAAGGCAAACACACTCTTGATTCAAATGCTTATATTAAATAATTGACAAACAAAGTCTTTGGCACATAAACCTGAACCAAGATCATTCAACATGTCACAAAATAGCTTTGAGATTTAAACGTCAGTGGTAAAACTATTTTGGGGCTAGTGCTGTTTTGAAAGTTACACGTAGCCTGCTGAAGCTAATTTCACTAATTACGTTTGAGCTGTTTCTTTTCAATACAAATTTGCTTACATTTGTGCAAAAAAAATGCATTTAGTTAATTCGATGTATAATCAAAGACTTAACTGTTATTAGAGGCGTTGTATTAATGATGTTTACAGAAAAATCGTTCGAAGATTATGCAAGTGTTAGATATAGATATTCTCTCGCCTACTTCTTTTATTCATCCTGAATCTTATGTTCATTTATCATAACTGGGTCCAAAGACATTTGTCAAATTTTAATTGATTAATTTTTTTATATAACAACGGAACGAAATCAGACATTAAAATATGTTATGTAAGAAATATATGAGACAAGTTGTAAGGTTTCCTAACAGAGCGTTTAACATATATATATAGGACAATGTTGATTAATGCTTGTAATGGCTTTGAAAATATTATTACTGCATGACATTTTCAAAGGTTTCAAAACAAGTCATTCGTAATAACAATATATATTATAACGACGATTTAACAGAGCCGAGCCATATTTATGAAATGCAGGAGTAATTCCCAAGCCATCTCCTTGAGTAAAAGTTTATTGCGAATTCTAGTATGAAAATGGTGTTATTCAGAATTGTGTGGCATCCCAAGAGGTAATCTTTCTGCAGCGGTTAGTCTCAATATGCGTATGTCATGTTTAATACCAACTAATAAATTGTGAAAATAACAAAACAGCAAACGGAAACTAAGACAACAGTGTAATTTTGATTTTTTTCTGTACAATACAAAAGACCTGTCAAGAGCAAATATTGTAAAGAATTTATAAAGTACTTTTTCAATGTCTTAGCTTTCATAAAAAAGAAAAAAAGTATAACGTAATCATTTATTTTATATTAATCAGATGATTATGAAATAGATATTAATTTTAAATGCATTGTTGTAGGAAATGCACTGTTTGAGAACAAATGCTAAGGACTATAATCAGGAAGGCCGATATGCATGAGTGATTATTTATGAAGCAGTTCAACAATCAAATTAATATCTATGTGCGATAACATTTGTTACAGTTACAGCAGTAATTAATCATTGCATACAATAAAAATATATAGACGTTACGTTGATACAAACATATATTTCTTTATTTTTATATTACATATTTTTATATGATTATTCAAAATATACATTAAGTGCATTTTCAAAGTAATAATTAAACAATTTGTTTAAACATTTTTTTTTCATTTTTATAAAATGAAATATGGTTCCGTTTTTGACCAGATTGATATTCAAAAATATTTATATACTTACTGGAAACTTATTTTGCAACTTCGCATTTTCTATGTATCTTATATTTGTATTCTATTGAGCATGTGCTAAAAACATTGCATCATTATATTTAATAATAGATGAATAAATAAAATAAAAACAATAAATTGAAGTTCTGCATCATTTTCATAATCGCTCTGCATACTTTTTGTTCTATAATTTATTAGAATTATACTGCTTTATGATCCTTCGTTAAGTTGTATTTCTCAATAAGCCGATAGATAGATGGCAGTACGAAACAGGAAATATTTTGCATAACAATTGTCTTACGTACGAAATAAAAAAAAATCAAAGAAAATAAAAAAAACAAATAGAGTAATGATATACAAACTGTTAATTGTATGATGCTTAAATTATTATTAAGAAAATATTTCATACAATTTAGAAGAAACAAACACAATTTTAAAATTAAAAGAAATCAATAATACGTTCCATGGACTTATTCAAATTCGACGTAACGACATGTTAACACATTTAATTCAGTCAATGCCTTTTCTTACAGCATTATCTGATCGCTATATATCACACCGCTTACACATGTCAAAGATTTGGCCCGTTTCTTGGACGAACGATTAATTGCAAAACATAAAGACCGAAATTAAGATATATGTACTATACGTGGAATTCAAAAGATCCCTAACATTATAATACATTGTTGACACTCTAAAGTCTGGATAAGCAGAAATTCCTCGGAAGCAATGTTATATGATGAATTCACAATCGAATTGATTAAATCCGTTCATGAGACAAAATGTAAAAAGGTCAAATTAAGGCTGTGGTTTTGCGAGTGCTAGGCTTATGAACAAGAGCTATTATTTGACATTTAACTAAGTAACTAACCTAGGATGAAAACATATTTATTTTATGTCGAAGTGAAGTACCACTAAATATTTTTACTTGAAAACAAAACAAAAATATTTTGATGAAAACGGAGTAATTATTTGAATTGCATATACTTGAAAAAAAAACGGATATAGCCAGAAATTTAAAAATATGACTTATCATTCATAACATGTTAACAGTACATTATTTGAAAAAGCAGTTGAGACCCCAGCTATGCAAATGATGGCAAATAAATATGTAAAAGACATTTTAAAAGGATGGTGATTATATTGAAAGATGTTTAGTTTGAGCATTCTTAAGTTGTTGTTAAATTTTTGTTTCCCAAAAATCTGATTTGAACACACTCATTTCATTTGTGCTTACATTTTGGTAGTGGTGTTGAGTCCTCTTTTAGAATAGGCCTTTTTGTTGTCATAAAAGAAAACACGTTTGTGATCCGAGTACATTCTAAGTCAAGATACCTAGAATGAGTGATGGCCAAATTACCGCTAGGTCACAACACCCAATCTTTATTTAGACCTAATAGATTCATGAGAGTAAAAGCCTATATTCGCTTACTCACGAAGATTACTACTGGTTTTTGTTGATGATATTGTTTATTATTTATTTTATTTGTTTGTTGTGTTTTTGTTTGTTTTATTTTGTTTAAGCTATAACTTTAATTTTCAAAGGTAAAATACGACAATTACATTTTTGAATTCATCCGCTTACCAAAAGCCTTTTCTTTCTTCAGAAAGTGAAAGAAACTTTAGTCTTATAAATACCTGCTACGTTCATTGAATTTATAATTATAGATTTAACAAGATAGTCATGAAACCGAACCCTATCCGAAGAGTACATATTAGTTTGTAAAAGTTTGGTTTATATTTCTTAGTTTCGCGCACACACATTCTTTTACATGGGTACCTTAAAACGCTTGTCATGGAATGACACTTGAAGCTCAATGAAAACCGGTGTATAAACACCTGCGCTTGTTCCTAAGTTGACATTTTTACAATTTCATGTAAAATATTTGAGTTCTTCTTAAGATGATACTAGGATGCGTGAACAGTAACTTGATTTTATCAGTAACCTCTATTTACGTAGTGTAATCATAATGATATACCAGATCATTTCATCGTTTTATTCTATTCAATGTTTGCAGCATTGAAAGTTCTATTTGTATCCTGGTTTATTGACTATAAACATTCTAACTGACAAATAATAGAATAAATCACATTTTATATGTTATCTTCAGATCTATTTTGTTATATTAACTATCGGTTCCAGACTAATCATTTACCTTATAAATGGCTTTAACAGTGATAATGAAGTATTATTTATTTGTCGGGTTCAGATTTTAGACTAGAATATTTAGAAGTGATGGATGTCAAGAACTACTACGGTACGGGATTTAGCCAATGTAATTCAATGTTTCGCTGATTACTAGCTACTAGTTCTAAATGGAAGTCAGTTGAAAATGCATTTTCTGAGAAAAAACATCTTGTCTGACCTTGCTTTCGAAAACTGAAGGTGTTCTGTTCCTTTTTCTTTTGTAGTGTATATTTTAATTTCACATGAATCCAACGATTGTCAAATCACATCTGTTATCAATAAGATTAGCCATAGGAAGAATCATTGATCGGGAAGTTATCATTTATCATTGTTTACAAAGAAAGAAAGAGGGCGTGATTTGGCCTGAATTACTTTTCTCAACTGATCATGTTCCTTTATCAATACATGATATTTGTAATAGTTACAGTATATGAAACGAGTAAGGTATGAGGATCTAAAACTGGTTCTAAAATGCCGAGGCCGTCTGGCCATGTAGATTTTGTTTGCAGAACCATCCCGAGTTGTCGCCACAGTCAGTGTTATACCTCCTAAACTAATAAGTTTTATACAATATAACTGTTTCAACGCAATTTCATAATGTTTTGTAAATGAAATCAGCAAAAAAACACCATATTCAATACTCCCCCCCACTTGTGCCCTTTCTCTTTTGTTTTTTTTTAATGTACACCTTAGAAACAATAAACCAACTAGGAATGTGTGATCCTAATCAAATGTGCACAAAAAAACTCAACTGTTATTAGTTGAGATTGTTCCTATATGACTGAATGAAAATACTGTACTGTTATATATCAAGAGTTTTCAAATCTTCACTGAAATTGTACTGAATAAAATGGGTTAATAAGAACAGAGTTCAAACCCATGCGATAATTCTCATTATATTTATTTTTATTCATAATTGTTGCATGTAATGCATTAGCAAGGTATCATTTTAATCTGTCATGTTTTTAGCCTACCAGTTTTTTGGCTGTTATACCTTTTCATTATGTTCATTTATCTCTTCATTGTAAATGTTTAAAAATTATGATGTATTCACTGTTTGGATAAACTATTTTTCACTATTTTTAACTAATTTGACATTAATGATGACATGTTATAAAACATTCTTTTTAAAACTCAAAAGAAATGTTCGTAAATATACATATACCTGTTCTTACATGGTATTTAAAACATTTTCTATCTCGCCATGTTCGTTCTATTTGTCTTTAAAGAAGAACAAATCGTCATGACTTAAAATCATTGCATCTTTATAGATTATCAAATAATTATAGATAAATAAAATAACAAATAATAGATAATTTCTGTTCTTAATTTTTTTGGAATCGTCCTACAAACTTATGTTCCTTTAATTCATAGAACTTGTATCTAAATTATTGCTTAATGATCCATCGTTAAATCAAATTTATCAAGAAATGTCCTCGTAAACACAAATTAACTACAAATTGAAATAATAATACAACCTGCATCAATATAGATAAGAATTACGTTTTACAGACAAGTACTTGAAATAGACTATTTTAATGTACTTTATATACTTTATACTGTAATAAAAATAAAGGTAGACAAGGGCCGCTATGCATGTCCATAATATTTGCTAAGCTAAATTTAAATTCCACACAATGTTTAATCAAAACCTATGTTTTTGGCATAGATCATGTATCTATCTTATAGGAAATACCATCCAAAGTTTTCCTGTACATTTGAAATACTAATGGAAAATGTCTCAATTGTACACTAATATACTTTATACAAAGAGTCTTAGTCATAATAATATGAAACATTTAAACACATTTTATTGATATGTACCGTTTCGTTTGTGTCTTTTTAACATCTCATAGACGCTATTTCTGCAAATTTTTATCGACAAACAAAATAACATCATACTAAATTAAAATGCGCAAGAATTACGTCATTAAAATTACGTCATTTTTCAATAACGTTTGTTTAATTACGCCATTTATCAATTACGTTTGTTTGACACAAAGATTGCATGGGCGGATACACTAACATTTGGTAATAAAACTAGAGCTGACATTTAATATTAGACATCGTGTGTAGTCGTAAAGTTATTGTCGGAAAGGAACCGACATTATCACAAAGTGTTTGTTACAACTAACGGAAGTCACGTGACACACGCTCGAATGGCTTGTAAAAAAAGGCGGAGAGGATGACATCCTCGCGTTTATCGCTATTTTATTAATCATGTTATTTTTCATCATACTTAAGGACATTTTAATCTTTAAAACAAAAACCAAAAGTAAAATGATCAAAATAATATCCGCATGGCATCAATGTTTGTTTTGTTGAACTTAAAGATGGGTCAAGTGAACGATCATATGGTACCGATGATTGACTTATATTTAGAAAGACCGAGTCCGCGTCGAAGACTTTTCATCATTTTTTCGTATTATTTACCAATTTTGGTTTTTTACGTAAAATTATCGCATTTACCATCAAATCAAACCTTTCTGATATTGTTTTTGTAAATTATTTACATAACATACAGGATCTTCAACTAGTATTATATGAATAGATTGATTAAGACAACTTTTAAACAATAAAGATTAGATCTAACAAAATTCATAAAATTAAGTAACTTTGCACCACTTCTTTAATTACAACAAAGATAACGTAATTATATTGTGTTAACAATTTGTTTTCAAATGCCTTCATTATTATGAAAAAAAATATTTAACTCATTTCCCAGGCGTTTTCACCAACCGCATTCGATCAAAGAACTTTTGAAGAGTTCAACTCAACAGGTCAAAATATCTTTATATTGTTGTGTCTGTCCGGGACCGGCAAGAACACCTGTCAGTTAACAATATGTTTGAATTGCATTACCAGTTGGAAAGCTTTTTGTTTGTATGTAATTATTTATAAACAGTAGCCTAAAATGTTTCCATTGGCATTTCGTTAGAAACTCGTGTGAAATTAGCATTTTCTAAACTTAAAAGACGTTTCTTGGCAAACGCTCAAAGAAAATAAACATACGTGAATTTATAGCTAACGAGACGGTTTCTTATCAGAGAGGACAGACAAAAGTTTATAGTTCAGAAAAAAAGATCCAATTTCACAAAAAAAAACCCGGAAAGTCGTATTCCACAAATAATAGGTAAACAAATTGTCAGAATGAGAAGCTAAGGTGATGAAATGTTTATACCTGGCAATATAAAACATTAAAGTATATAAATCATTGTTTTGTAATAAATCATTCTATAAAACTATAGATGGATAGATAGATAGATATATATAGCAATAAAGCAAGGCCTGACTTACGACTTACAAAATCTTGAAAACGCCAGTAACTGAAGTCGTCAATAGGGCATAAATAGATTAATGCATTTTATCGACTGGAAGACACGAAACATATCTATTGTAAAATGCAAATAAAAAAATATCTTACAAATATATCAACATTTTATTTTTCAGTCTTATTCTACCTAACCGGCTTTCCTGGATAACTAACCAGTAATCACCAATTTCTCCGCAAGTGAATACTTATCCCATATGATTTCTGAATAGGGGTGAGAGAAAAATAAACATCAGACTCGATATGCGAGAACATTTGTCACGGAGGACTTCCCCTCGCGCGAGCCTTCGAACCAGCGCCCGCTGGAAGAAAAACCCAATACTTGAGAACAAGTGAAAGTACTTATATATAAAGAAAGCTTACAAGACTGAGATGTACATTGTATATATACATGTATATGCACAATAAAGACCAATGAAAAGAGAAAGAAAAATAGTTTATAGAATGTAATGCTATTATACATTGAACATTGTAAACAAATGATTATAATATTTTCAAAAGAAGTTTTCTCCAGTTTCTACACGAGATTTGATTTATAGTTAACTTTTTTATATTACAAGATTGCTTTAATTTCTTTGAATAGTTTACTGTCGGAACTGTTAAACTTATATTCCTTAATAATTAGGTTTTATACAGCTTCATCTGACAGTAATATATCACCGCTGACAAATGTACAGGAGTTGCCTAGTTTCTAAGAAAAACAATTTGTAACTAAACAAAAGCAATTACAATTAACAAAGATGCATTGCGAGGACTTTAATTTTATTAATAAAGGCATTAAACATTAAGCCTTTTTGTTATAATTGATACATTTTTTTAAATTGTTGTTTGTATTACCAATGCAAGAATACCCGGGTAAGTATAAACCTAAAATTAAAATATTCTTACTTTGTGGCAAAAACAAAACAACAACTTTCCTGTAATAAACAGAGTAATTCATACTGTAACAATTACAATTAAAAACCTAACAACTAATTTTATGTACACTTATCTTTAAACAAAATATACACTGAACAAAACACATAACTGTGCAGTTTTTAAATGTGAATAACTTTTTTATAACTTGACATTTTTTACCCAAATTTTGGAGCTTCATTGTTTTAATGGTTTATTTCTTCAATGCTATATTCAGAAATAACGGTTATTTTTATGGTGTGTGTGTTCATCCGTGACATGTACATAAACAACAAAGTGCACGTGATGATGGCAGGTTGGCGCTAAATGAAGTTATTATTGACCATCAAGGATTCTATTAAAATAAAGACTTAAAAAAAACATAAATTTATTGCAGAATTTTTGCAATTGAAAGAAAAATGGCCGTCTAGAAGTTTTACGCAAGGGAATTTGCATTTCGGGCGCCCATTTTGAAAATAAATTTGCATAATATTTTCTCAAATAAACATATTGACTAAGATTTAACTTTAAAACTAAAAAACAAACTTTCTTGGTACTTTGATTTTAATCAAAATATCGTGTTTGCATTGCTTTTAGTAACTGAGTACAACGCGTTACGGAGATCGACATAAACCACCCTTTACTTAAATTCAATAAAGCAAATATTAAAATCACAGTGACATAATGCCAAGGAATTCACTGTAGTATTATACCCTATCGATGATCCAATGTTTTATGTTTGTATTTTAGTGAAATCAAGAGATTTAGACCTGTTTGCACCCATTATAAACACGTATTTTACAGAAATGTGAAATTCGGTTTTCGCGCAATCTTGCACACATTGCTATTTCTCAGTAAATACGAACCGCCCTGACATAAAAATCGATACCAATCATGCTACATATCTGTTTTATATTTGGTTAAAATTTCAGAGACCTATGTTTTTAGTATCTGAGAAAATTTGATTTTTATACGTGTACAGTTATAAGATTTGTTAAGTGTATTGTTTACACTACATTTTTTAATCCTTACTGTATCTTGCATCTGCAGATACCAGCATTGTTTAGGAATTGTGATATACATTTGTTTAAAAAAGGAAGTTATTTGCAGATTTTATGGTTGTTGTTGTTGCTTATTGTTGCTGTTTCATTATTCTTTTCTTAAACATAATATTGAGGTTTGAATTTAATTTTATAAAAAAAATACATGCAATATTTTTGTTAGATCAAAATTTTAATCAAGATTTCGTGAAAAAAAGCACGATATTAAACTAAAAATTATTATTTTAGTCTTATGTTTGCCATTTTCTAGCATCCTGATTGACAGTGCACTTTCATTCGTACAGAATACTTGTTCTTTGTTTGATTAAAAAGCAAAATGTCATTGTAAGATTATGTTACGGAGAAATATTAATTGTCTTTTAGTTTTTTGGCTTCATGACAAAGTAAAAAAGCGCGCTAAATATACTGATATTGATAGTTTTACAAGCAAGTCTTTGGCACAAAATTCGGAACCTAGAATATCCAACAATTCAAAATATAGATTTTGGCATTAAAGTCTGGAAAGGGTTAGAATAGAAAGTGGTTAGAGGTTCATAAGATAGTGCTGTTTTAAAAAAAAACTATGCGTAGTTAATATAAGGAATTTTTTTTTTTTTTTTTTTTTTTTTTTTTTTGGGGGGGGGGTTTGTTGTTGCGGGTAAGGGGGGGGGGATATTATTTTATTGTATTTGTGGCTAGTTCCTTGTAATTAAATGTGACTTTTGTACATTGTGGACTCCGTTTCATCTTCAACGACACATTTTTGATCCTGGGTTCAGTGGTTCCAAATTTTATACAATTGTAAAACTGAACACTTTCCGTATTTCGGCAGGCAATTTAAACGTTTTAGTTAGTTCATATCTTTAAAAAGACTAGGACTCTAACTTCTTAAAAGTTGTAATTATATGCCAGTCCTATATACTGTTTGCCATAATTCCTTATAAAATTATATTCAAGTTGGCTTATACGGCAGAAAGGCCGAATGCAGGTCAAATATTAAGTGTAAGTCTTGTTTCTTATAACCATCCTATAATCTTCGTGTATCAAAACATTGTATAAGTAATATTACATTGTCAAAGTCAGTCAACATCATCTTGATGACTTTTTAAATCACTCACATGAGTCAATCATCCACTTATGTGAATATGTGTATATTGTAGCGATGATCACGTGAGCTGTGTATAGGACAATATAAGCAAAATCATGTTTGATTAAAAACGGGCAAACCTATTTTGCCCAAAAACAACATAACAATTATATTTGTATTACATATAATCTAATATTTCCCACTCTACATTTAGGTTAATAAATGCATTTGGCATTGTAATTACCTTACAAAAGGTCAATGGCACTCTCAAGAAGATTTTCCTCCTTCAATAAAGCTGGTACATGTATTATGTCGTTTCAAGTTTCAATGTGTTTCCAAACTTAACCAAACAGGTAGCGTTTAAAAGGGTTTTTTGAAATATGTTACCATTTATTAACGAAACGTTTGGATTAGAAAATGTTTCTATTACTATAAGACATATTTGTCAAAAATCGTAAGGTTTCTACTGGATAATCAAGCTTAGATCAAGGACAACATTGATAAACGTATGGCATTTGTTTTTGTTAATCGTATTATGGTGTCGTTGCGATCTGTATAAAACTGTTATAAAATGACGTGCAAAATGTGTTACAGATCTTTCAAGCATTCCTTGACTATAATCTCATACATATTCATTGAAAGGAAATATATGCATATCTATATGAATTTCTTAAAAATACCTTCCGAAAAGCAAATTAGTAAAACGTAAAGAAATTCACTATTAACCTAACAGTTGTATGCTCAGTTTTGTTTAGGTGTCGTGCAGAATGTTTACATAATATACTTATGTTAGTCAATAACAGTCATACGATTTTATATGAATTATGATAAAAAAGATACTTAATTTAAAGTAGCGCCAAACTGATTAATAAAAGATAAAGAAAAAATATACAAACTACACATTTAATTCAGCAAACTCATCGAGGTTCAAGTATAGTTATACCATGATAGTATTATACTGTAGAGGTAAATTCCTATGACAATAAACATGACTATAAGCATCATTTATAATTACCATGCAAACAGTATTCGACATTTTACACTTAGCATAATGGGTTTTGTACAGTATAAACGATATTAACAATAAGTGTTAGGGGTAATTGTAATAACAATATCATCTCCACATGGTACGAATGGTACGAAAGGTATTACAATTACACAGCAGGATTTCCTGACTATAAAAATAGATGTGGTTACGTCTCTAAATAGATATAGTCATAACAATGTATGAAATATCTGCTTGCTTTTGATACGTTGATCTGTTAGCTAAGTGAATATCTTCCTGATGGATCACGACTTATACAATGTCAAAGTGTATTCGCAACATGTTCAGCAAGGTGTCGAACAGTTTCTCCTCGAAATGTAGTAGACAAACTGGCAACTGTAATATATTTTCATTAGTTTTAACGTCTTTTTATATGAAAAGTCAATATATCCTTAACTTTCGTACTTTCTTGACCAATTAAGACCGAATGTTGGTATTGAGGAGAAAAGTATAAGGTAACCAACTTTTGTTTGTTTGATATTGGGTTTTACGTCACATCGACACAGTATAGGTCATATCTTTACTGGTGGAGGAAGACCTCAGGTGCCCCTCCGTGCATTATTTCAGGCACAAACGGGCACCTGAGTAGAACCACCGGCGTTCCGTAAGCTAGCTGGATAGCTTCCTCACATGAAAGAATCCAAAGTCCCTGTCGAGATTCGAACCCACAGCGGTGAGGGGCAAGTGGTTTGAAGTCAACGACCTTAACTACTCGGCCACGGACGCCCAAGGTAACCAACTAAGGTTGGTCAATGTTATTATTTATCAGACAAATTATACACAAAGAATATATATTTATATGTTTATCGTTGTATGAAACTTTATCATTAGCCAATTTAGGGAATAAGGAATCGAAGAAATGCATTTATCTATGAAATGATATTACTGGGATGAATGATAGAAAGCTTGTGATACGGCACGACAAAACTACAAATGAAGGATATAAGTATTTAAGATTCCAATATGTCAATATTAGTAGGATGCCAAGAACGTATTCAAAAATTAATTCGAACTAAGGTTGTGTATCAAATGTTTCAGGGAGCATACTGTATGCCGCGTATGCCCTCTTTACATTATAATTCTCTTATCATATTGCATGTTGGCTGCATATTGAATGCAGTATTCTTTTCTGAAAGAAAAAAAGCATAAAACATACAGTTGACATTGTACTGTTCATGACAATACGTGCTTGGCATCCTACTGACATGTATATAATTGTATAAAATAAATCATTTTGTAATATTTAAATGATATACAATCACATTAAATCAAATCACATAATCTATTCAAAAGTAAAAGTATTTAATCTTATGAATATATGGGAAAAAGTGATCCCTTGAAGGCATTAAAACAGCAAAATTACATGAAAATTGCAGACTCGGTTTGATTGAGTCTGAACATGAGGGATATGAACGGCACTTCATCCCTCACGCCCCACTAGCACCAGCTTGAGCGGTACTCAATTCTCAACACTTAAAAGTTCTAGACTCAATGATCCGGAAAGACTCGCGATTATTCAGTGTCGACTTTCCTTTTTGATGTGCAATCTCATATATGTCATGAACATCAATAATATAATTTCCTTTAAAGAAATTGACACAAAGAGATTATTCTGTCTTTTAATAGGAATACGTTTTCTGAAAGCCATATTTAATATACAGTAATAGGCAAGATTATTATGAAGAAACAAGAGGGCCATGATGGCCCTAGATCGCTCACCTGACTTATCAAACTCATCCAAACAATTACCTAGACAAGCATTCTGACCAAAGTCTCGATGACAGGTGAGTCTGACCACTACAGTGTTAACGAAGGCATTATCCATATTTGAGCAGTGCGACCTGAGTTTTTACCCAGGTGGCACACATATTAAAAACTTGACCTAGAAATCATCAAAACAAAACTTTCAGACCAAATTCAGGATAAACTGGATCAAAACAGCAAGCAAGTAACAAGATTTTTCTATTTTTTAGCTCCGTGACCTAGTTTCACATGCGATTTCGAAACCAATTCCAAGGCAATTACCTTAGACAAGCATCTGACCAAGTTTTATGAGTAATTAGTCGAAAATTGACCACCCAGATGTTTAACAAGCCAGTTTTTCCATATTTGTACCCATTGTGACCTAGTTTTTCATCCAAGAGACACCATGGTTGATCTTGACTTTAGAAATCATCAAAACAAACTTTTGAGACCAATTTAAACAGAATATTTGGATCACAACATTAGTCACTAGAGTGTTAACAAGGTTTTTCTATTTTTAGCTCCTGTGACCTAGTTTTTCATCCGAGATGTCCCATGTTCGATTTATTGCCAGCAATGACCTAGACAAGTTTCCTGACTAAGTTTTGATGACAATTGAGGCAACATTGTGAACCACTAGAGTGTTAACAAGGTTTTTTCTATTTTTAGCTCCGGTGACCTAACTTTTTCAATTTCCGAGATGACCCATGTTCAAACTCATCCGAGCTATCACCTAAGACAAACATCCTGACCAAGCTTGATGATGATTGAGGCAAAATTGTGACCTCTTAGAGTGTTAACATGGTTTTTCTAATTTTTAGCTCCGTGGGTTGACCTAGTTTTTTCATCCGAGATGACCCATGTTCGAACTCATCCGAGCTATCACCTAGACAAGCATCTTGACCAAGTTTGATGAGGATTGATGCAAAAATGTGACCGCTAGAGTGTTAACAAGGTTTTTCTATTTTTAGCTCCGGTGACCTAGTTTTTCATCCGCGATGACCCATATACGAACTCAACCAAGCTATCAACTAGATAAGCATCCTGACCAAGTTTGATGATGATTAAATCAAAAAATGTGACCGCTAGAGTGTTAAACAAGGTTTTTCTTTTTTTTAGCTCGCGTGACCTAGTTTTTCATCCGAGATGACCCATATTCGAACTCATCCGAGCTATTATCTAAAACAAGCATCCTGACAAGTTGAATGTATGATTGGCGTCAAAAAATGTGACCACTAGAGTGTTCACAAGGTTTTTCTATTTTAGCTCCTGTGACCTAGTTTATTCATCTCAGAGATGACCATGTTCAAACTCATCCAAGCAATTGACTAGACAAGCAAATCTGACCAAGTTTTGATGAAGACTGTTTCAAAAATGTGACCACTAGAGTGTTCACAAGGTTTTTCTATTTTAAGCTCACTGTGACCTACTTTTTAATCCGAGATGACCCATGTTCGAACTCTTCCGTGAGCTATCACCTAGACAAAACATCCTGACCAAGTTTTGATGATGATTGGGTCAAAATGTTGACCTCTAGAGTGTTCACAAGGTTTTTCTATTTTTAGCTCTTGTGACCTAGTTTTTCATCCGAGATGAGCCATGTTCGAACTCATCCGAGCTTTCAACTAGATAAGCATCCTGACCAAGTTTGATGATGATTGAGGCAAAAATGCGACCGCTAGAGTGTTCATAAGCAATTGTGGACGTACGACGGACGACGGACGACGAACATGCACCGATCCTAAAAGCTCACCCTGAGCAAGCTCAGGTGAGCTAAAAAGGTGGAAATATCTTTCATCTTCATATTTCTTAGAATGAATACAGTTCTGTAACAAAAGTTATAGTTTGAATTGAAAGGTTATCATTTGTAAAACATTAATTAAACAGATATATTTCAAATCTTACTTGTAAATCATAGCAGCAAAACCAATTATCTTAAATGATAGCAATGATGTATTTTCAAATTTAGATGTTTTATTACTTTGATGCTCTTTGCCAATTGATCATATTGTATCGGAAAGTTACCGCCGTTATCTAATTTGTTATTTTGTACGAATTGTAAAAATTAGGTTACATGTCACTTGCGGTCTCAAGACTGTTTATCATCCCTGAGGTAACTAATTTGACTTAGATTTCCAAATATATCAGACAGAATATTGACTTTGTTATTATACGAGACAGATCACGACAAATAGAGACAGCTTTAACATCATTAGCACTTATACAATGTATACTTTCACATCTATGATCTTACACATTTACTTACTTCAATCAAGATATCCACTGTGCTCTCTCATTATTTTTTCGTTGATTAATTGGTTACGTAATTATGATTATTATCATTTAAATGTTGTATTGATACACCTTTTTTAAATATAATGAAACAAATGAATTTCTATATAAAGCTACTATTCATCGTGCTGACAAAAGAGAACATGACAATTAAAGGTTTTTCTAAATCCTTAATGTATATATACAAACACTAAAATGCGTGTTTTTCTCTAAAATAATAAAAGCACACGATCTATCGTCACCTTTACTTTGTTCAGTAATAACAGTCAGACATGTTATTCAATTATCTAGCTTGGATATGTATTAAAGAACTTAGATGAGAAGCAACGGTATAGCTTCATTTAACAAAATCCAAAAAAAATATCATAATTATGTAAACAAAAATTAACAATGAAGGGCGCCAACAACACAGGACCACCGACAAAGTGCTTAGCACTATACCAAACACAAACAGGTTTGGGCACAAGTGCGAAAAACTACATGACATTATAAATAATTCTCTTCATGTAGTAATAAAAACGGACAAAGACATTGATTATAAAATACAGTCGCACATTTTATCTTAAACGACTTTCTTCAAATAGAAGACTAGTTTGGGTTTGCCCTGCTAATACGTAGGTACAAACAAGCTTTTACAACTAAGCGCAACAGGTTAAGTAATCTCTCATGAACGGTAGTACACAGTGAAGAGAAAGATACATCAAAGAAAATTGTCATTTAAAGATCACACTTATTTTCACATATGTTTATTTCTCCTCATATTCTTCTATGGATGTTTACGAATATTTGCTCTCAGCTATCTATTATCATTTATTTCTAAAAGTCATATTTGCCATGGCAAACGCATCGTGGTATATTTCTTAAATTAAAATACCCTTATAGGTTTAATGCAGCCAGTCGATAATATATCCCCAAGCTAAACCTTTCCCCGGCTAATAATGATGAACAGAAAGCTTTTAGTTCACTATACGAGTTCTTTTATTGTATCTTATGACAGTGTATTTTTGTAAGAAATGAAGGAATAGCAAACAAGGGTTGTATTTAAAGGAGAAGGTGAACTTTTCCCGCTTTTTTTTATCGACATAAACGAGCATGTGATTTAAGACGTCGTGACCACCCCATTCTTATTTTAGAAACTTTACTTTATTTTAGAAACACCTTCCTTGCAACCTCTATAATAATACTTTAATCAACATGATAATATCGTCTGATCTAATATCGATTACTTGTTCATTATATACAATAATTTGGTATTCAAAAATGATTTCAAGTTCAAATTCGAAAACGTGCAATGCAATTATTGAAAATAGTATTATGCAAAGTGTACAGTAACGAAAAAAGTAAACACATCTCGTAGAGAAATTCTACATATATCGTGTTAATTGACATTATATTCTCAGACTAAATATAGTTATAAAAAAACATTTGAAATTAATTACAAAACTAGTATGCAAAAGGTCAATGCCGTTGTGAATATGGAATTTCAATCATCGAACGTTGAAATAGTCAATACCGTTCAATGTTTTGGGCTATATTCAATACAATTTAATAACCTTTTTTTTTCCTTCCCCAAAATTTTTGGGGGGGCCGATATAAATCGCTTTCAAAACAAGTTAATTTGGCCACATACACCTGACCCTAGATTCTCTCAGGAAGTGTGAAAAAGTAACTAAAATTAAAACTAATACGGTTATTGTAAAATGATTATATGATTCGATTTTTGGAAATTAAGCATATCTATCTTAAAAAGAAATGGTTGAAAAAGCTTTTGTTTACATACATTTGTTTTTCATATTATGTTAAGTTTTAATTTATTTTCGCTACGTGGGCGTTATATTTCTTGAAAATGTCAAAATCCTTTCTTTGCCTGTACGTTAAAAAGCTTCTTTATATATTGATATGTTCACAATTCAGTATAAAAATACAGCGTAATATTTAATAACTAATCGTTCAGTTTAATAAGTTCAAACAAATTTTAAAGGTTTTGATGATGAAGATTATTGTATCTTTCTTGTGCTTTTTACCTTACATCCGCCCGACTTTATTTCATAGACATGTATTATAATTATTTTACGTATTATCTTACAATGACATATGGCCTGAATGAAACTAAAACAATGACATCATTGGATTAAATATTTCATGATAAAAACGATATAAAAAAGTCTCGTTAAATTTTAGTCATCGTGTTTAAATCCGATTTATTTCAATCTTATTATTTTGCCTTTTAAATTTAAATAATAACATAGTAATTATACGAATCTTATTCTAACATTTTGCTTTATATTTATTTCATATTGAATGGAAGAAACATAGTGTATGGATTTGAAGGAAGTCAATATTGAAAGGTTTGTTAAAAGGTTTGTTAAATTATCAATGGAACTTGTTCAGACAAAATAAAGATAGAGGGCTTCTTTCACATGTTTTCTTTCAGGAAATATTTCAAGAAACTTGGTTGAATGTTATGTTATATATTTTGGAAATCCAATGGCGGCATTTATTTCATTGTCTTCTTTACAATCGGTATCTAGCATGTCTGACTTGAATGTCATGCATCTAACACAAAAATGATTTTACCGTCACTGATAATAAAATGTATGTTGCAATGGCGATCGTTTAATAAGTTTTCAAAAAATGGTATATTATTAGTGTTAAGTATTGGTTAAGAAAAATGACTTTAAATTTAAGAATGTTACCAAAGAATGTGAAATTATGATAATATTATGTTGTTATGATTTGGAAATTTTGATGAAATATTTATGACAGCTAGTGAAAAGAAATCATTTTAAAAATATATTTATTTTTATTCATTTCATTATGTGCATGTTTCTCTTTATCGTAAATGCATAAATAATATTTAAAATATGATGTATTGACGGTTTGAATAAACTACTTTTTTAACATTATTTACAAGTTATTTTACATTAATGTTGAGATTTAAATAAAACATTCATTTTAAAACTGAAAATGAAATGTTCGTAAATATACAAAGTCATATACATGCTCTTACATGGTATTCAAACATTTTCTATGTTCATATCTATTTGTCTTTAAAGAAAAACAAATCATCATGACTTAAAATCATTGCATCTTTATAGATAATCTAATAATGATAGATAAATAAAAATACCAAAAAAAACAACAGATAATTTATGTTCCTAATTTTTTAGAATCGCCCTGCAAACCTAGTTCCTTTAATTTATAGAACTTGTATCTAAATTATTGCATAATGATCCATCGTTAAATCATATTTATCAAGAAATTTCCTCGTAAACACAAATTAACTACAAATTGAAATAATAATACAACCTGCATCAATATAGATAAGAATTACGTTTTACGCACAGGTACAGGTACTTAAAACAAACTATTTTTAATGTTCTATATAGGCTATATACTGTAATAAGACCAAAAATAGACAAGGGCCGCTATGCATGTCCATAATATTTCCTTAGCTAAATTTAAATTCCACACAATGTATAATCAAAACCTATGTTTTTGGCATAGATCATGTATCTATCTTATACGAAATACCATCCAAAGTATTCCTGTACATGTTAATTCTTACTGTTTTTTTATCAACATACTTATGGAAAATGTCTCAATTGTACACTAATCTACTTTATACAAAGAGACTTAGTCATAATAATATGAAACATTTAAACACATTTTATTGATATGTACCGTTTCGTTTTTGTCTTTTTCACATGCCATGCTCAAAGACGCTATTTCGGCAAATTTTTATCGACAAACAAAATAACATCATACTTAATTAAAAAGCGCCAGAATTACGTCATTAAAATTACGTTATTTATCAATTACGTTTTTGTTTAATTACGTCATTTATCAATTACGTTTGTTTTGACACACAGATATGCAATTGGCTGTGTACCACTAAGTTAGGGGCATATAATCTAGAGCTTGACATTTTAACATTATACATCGTGTGTAGTCGTAAAGTTATTGTCGGAAAGAACCGACATTATCACAAAGTGTATGTTACAACTAACGGAGGTCACGTGACACACGCTCGAATGGCTTGTAGAAAAGGCGGAAGGAGTATGGACACCCTCGCGTTTATCGCTATTTTTAGTAATCATGTTATTTTTATCATACTAAAGGCCATGTTAATCTTTAAAACAAAAACCAAAAGTAAAATGATAAAAATAACATCCGCATGGCATCCATGTTTGTTTTGTTGAACTTAGAGATGGGTCAAGTGACCGATCATATGGTACCGATCATTGACTTATATTTAGAAAGACCGAGTCCGCGTCGAAGACTTTTCAACATTTTACTGTATTATTTACCAATTTGGGTTTTTTTACGTAAAATTATCGCATTTACCCCATCAAATCAAACCTTTCTGATATTGTTTTTGTAAATTATTTACATACATAATACAGGATCTTCAACTAGTAGTTATATGAATAGATTGATTAAGACAACTTTTAAACAATAAAGATTAGATCTAACAAAATTCATAAAATTAAGTAACTTTGCACCACTTCTTTAATTACAACAAAGATAACGTAATTATATTGTGTTAACAATTTGTTTTCAAATGCCTTCATTATTATGAAAAAAAATATTTAACTCATTTCCCAGGCGTTTTCACCAACCGCATTCGATCAAAGAACTTTTTGAAGAGTTCAACTCAACAGGTCAAATTATCTTTGTATTGTTGTGTCTGTTCGGGACCGGCAAGAACACCTGTCAGTTAAACAATATGTTTGAATTGCATTACCAGTTGGAAGCTTTTTGTTTGTATGTAATTATTTGTAAACAGTAGCCTAAAATGTTTCATTGGCATTTCGTTAGAAACTCGTGTGAAATTAGCATTTTCTAAACTTAAAAGACGTTTCTTGGCAAACGCTCAAAGAAAAATAAAACATACGTGAATTTATAAATAACGAGACGGCTTTCTTATAAGAGAGGACAAACAAAAGTTTATAGTACAGAATAAAAGATCCAATTTCACAAAACAAACGGAAAGTAGTATTCCACAAATAAAGGTAAACAAATTTACAGAATGAGAAGCTAAGGTGATGAAATGTTTATACCTGGCAATATAAAACATAAAAGCATATAAATCATCATTTTTTAATAAATCATTCTATAAAACTATAGAAGGCTAGATAGATATATATAGCAAGGCCTGACTTACAAAATTTGAAAACGCCAGAACTGAAAATCGTTAAAAGATAAAAAGGTTAAGCAATATCAATTGGACGCACGAAATATATTTATGAAAAAGCAAAAAAAAAAATATTCAATATTTAACATTAATTTTCAGTTATATCTACTAAACCGGGTTCCTGGGATAACTAACGAGTAATCACCCCAAATTTTCCCGCAATGAAAATATTTCCCCTATGATTTCTGAAAAGGGGGGAGACAAAAAAACTTTTAGAAACCCATATGAAGTCATTTTGGGACGGGGACTTTCCCCCCCGCCCCAGCCTACGAAAAAGCATTTCCCTTGGAAAAAAAAAACCCAAAACTTGAAACACTGAAAATATTAAAATAAAAGAATTACAAAGAATGCAAAAAAACACAATAAAAATCAATAAAAGAGAAAAAAATAGTTCATAGAATGTAATGGTAATATACATTGAACATTGTAAACAAATGATTATAATATTTTCAAAAGAAGTGTCTCCAGTTTCTACACTGTTTATAAATGATAAAAACGAGATTTGATTTATAGTTATCTTACAATATATTACAAGATTGCTATGATTTCTTTGAATAATTTACAACATAAATTTTGATGCCGAAACTGTAAAACTTATATTCCTTAATAATTAGGTTTTATACAGCTTCATCTGACAGTAATATATCACCGCTTACAAATGTATAGGAGTTGCCTAGTTTCTAAGAAAAACAATTTGTAACAAAACAAAAGCAATTTTAATTAACATAATTGCATTATGAGGTCTTTGATTTTATGAATAAAGATATTTATGATAAAAGTTGTTTTTTCTTTCCTATTACCAATTACCAATGTATGGATACTCAGGTCCTGAGATTAAAATATTCTTACCTTAAGGCAAAAACAACAAAAAAAAAACTTTCACGGCAGTAATAAACAGAGTAATTCATATTGTAACAAAAACAATTAAAAGCAAAGAACTATTTTCATAGACACTTATCTTTAAATATAATATATATTGTTTACATTACATTTTTTTAAATCCTAATTGTATCTTGCATCTGCAGAAACCAGCATTGTTAAGGAATTGTGATCTTCATTTGTTTAAAAATTTAAAAAAGAAATTATTTATGGTTGTTGTCGTTGCTTATTGTTGCTGTTGCGTTTCATTATTCTTGTCTTTAACATAATATTGAGGTTTGAATTTAATTTAATAACAAAAATATGAAAATTTTTTTTTAATCAAATTTTAATAAATTTTCATAAAAAAAGACATATTAAAAACTTAAATTTTATTTGTCTTGTTCCTTTTTCTGCATCCTGATTGACAGTGCACTTATTCTTACGAATTATTTGTTCTTTCCTTGTTTTAAAAAAGAAAAAATTCTTTTGTAAGAAATGTTTAGAATCAACTAAAACGCATCAAAATGGAAAAAAAAAATACAATTCTTATCAGTTTTCTAAGTTTATAACAGTATTTCGGCAACAACCATTTCCTAGTTTACTAATATTGGAAAAAATAAAAACAAAACTTAAAGTTTGGAAAAACAATTCGTTTAAAGATGTTTATGAATTTAATTTTGGGCGGTTTTACAATTTTATTACATTATTGGAGGTCGAACCAAAGTGAAACTTTGGTTGGTTTCCCAATTTTTAAAAGGGTCGATGTTTTGAAATTCCACCAATGAAACAACGGAAATCCGGAAATCCTCCAATGGACAGACGGCCAAATTTCTGAATCTGAAATCTTGGATTTCAATGGCGGCCATATTGAAATCTCATACAAAATCTACATACGAAAATCATTAATATACAAAAACATGTAGTGAATACTTAAGGATTTCTGACCCTAATCAATCATAAACTTTACATAACTTACGTTCTTGGATTGAATTTGACCGAAATTGATATTAACATTAAGAAATCTTCACTATAAAATATGAAGTGACATATTTCAAAGATGTCTGTCATTGGACGTCTGCTACACAGAAAATGTAAAGAGAAAAAAATGTTTTCTGCTATACAATAAGGTAAAGTTTAACATTTCTATCAGCTTAAATTGCAAATTCAATAAGTGAAAATACTGTGTTCCTTCAGATCAATCAGATAGGTACGTGAATCTTTATCTTGTAAAAAGCCCAACAAATTAGGGAGCTATGGGTTTTTCAAAATTTCACTTGGTTTTCATTATAAGTTCTGTCTAATTTCCCTTTTCAGAATAATGCAGAATGTCAGCCCTTTAAACAAAAACCTTTAGGGGAAAAAATTTTGTTTTGCTTTTATTTTTTTGGCTTCATCATTTTTCTTTAACAAATTTAAAAAACCCCGCGCTTAACCCTATGATTTTGATATTTTTAAAACCCAAGTTTTGGGCCCAAAAAATTGGGAAACCCTAAAAACCCCAAAAAATTAAAAATAAAATTTGGGCTTTAAAGCTTTTGGTTTTAGGGTGAGAGTGGTAAGTGGTTAGACATTAATTAGATAGTGCTGTTTAAAAAACTACGCGTAGGTTATTTTAGTATTTGTTGTTGTTGTTGTTGTTTGATTCTTGGTCAGTGGTTCCAAATTTTATACAATTGTAAGACTGAACACTTTCACGTTTCAACGTTTTAGTAAGTTCATATGTTTTATGGACTGTAACTTCTTTGCTATTGCAATTATATACCAGTATTTATATTGTTTACCATGTTTGCCTATTTAAATTAATGTATACAATTTGGATTTTACTGCAGAAAGGCCGAATGCAGGTCAAATTTTAATTTAAGTCCTGTTTCTTATAATGATCCTATAATCCTCGTATATCAAAACATGTATATATTAAATAGTATTACATTGTCAAAATCAGTCAACATCATCTTAATGACTTTTAAAATCACTCACATGAGTCAAATATCAACTTACGTGAATATGTGTATGGTGTAGCGATGATCATGCGAGCTGTGTATGGAACAATTCATAAGCAAACTCATGTTTGAATGAAAACGGGCAAATCTATTTTGCCCAAAAACAACATAACAATTATATTTGTATTACATATTTCCCACTCTACATTTAGGTTAATAAATGCATTTGGTATTTAGTAACCTTACAAAAGGTCAATGGCACTCTTAAGAAGATATTTTCATCCTTCAATAAAGCTGGTATGTGGTCTTATGTCGTTTCAAGTTTCAATGTGTCTTCAAACGCAACCAAACTTTAAGCGTTTAAAAGGGTTTGTTGAAATATGTTATCATTTATCAACGAAACGTTTTAATAATAAAAATGTTTCTATTTCTATAAGATATATTTGAAAAGATATCGTAAGGTTTCTACTGGATAATAAAGCTTAGGTCAAGGACAACGTTGATAAGGTAGCACTCCACAGTTAATTTCAAGTTCCTGCCGTCAATGTCCTACAAGCAATACGTCTAATAATTCTGATACCAAACTACACAACCTGGAAAAAGAAAACACATTTTGTTGAGAACATATATGACATAAGATTGCAAATCTACAAAGAAATTATCCCATCTGCAATAGGCAGGCACTCAAAAAATTTGCAATTCATTCCGTTGAAGCCCAAAAACTACAGTGGCCCGAGACCCAAAACAACACATTTCGACCCTCTGGCAAAAAAATATCTGCAAATATACAGGCTAAAGGAACACCGTCTCTGCTTTAGCAACTCCCTATACATGAAAAATATCACAAAGAAACTAGTCCTCAACCAGGTAGATTTTTTGCTACTGCTAAAAGTTTGTACCCCCCTGTAAAATGACTTCTTTTTACCGTGCATGCTGTATAAAAGCAATGTTTACAAAAAATGGCGGCCTTGACATTCATAATCAACAGCATGTGATTTCTGGCCATGTTTTCGAATTTGCCAGTGATCATATTAAGATGTCACAAAAACAAATTTTATGCTGAAAATGCATTTTTAAAGACAACCAGTCATTTAAATCCAGAATATTCACTATATCCAAGAAATCCTCCCTGGCCATTCGAAGCTGTGGCTTACATTACTGTGGTGTGCTACCTTAAGGGGCATCATAACATTGATTGATGACCTTTATATGGACTTTTTCTACAAATTCATGCATATTTCAATAAACAAAATGAAAATTTTTGCTGGGAATTGTTTGTTTTTTTCATTATCTATGCCTTAAATGAACTATGCTGTTCATCCCATTTTCAGCCCTCGGCAAGCCTTTTTCAGTACATGTAGAATAAGAAAGTATTCCCAATGTAAAGTGTACACAATCTGGTTCTTATACCATCTATACAATCAAAATGTTCAAATATGTCCTTATTACATCTAATATGAAAGAAATATTCAACAAATTGGCATACAGTTTAAGAATATATGGCTTCATGCTTCATATAAGGCAAAAATACAACAGATTATGTTCTTGCCAGACACCAAAATGTGCTATTTTTTTTTCAATCCTGCACAGTATAAAGTCCAAGTAGCATGCACAATTTTCATAAAGGTTTTATGTAAAGTCAAATTCAAAGAGACACAGCACTTATCATGGCCCTCTGAGCATTGTAGATCTATCAATGTTGGTCGCCTTGGGCATCGAAATTCACCAAGCGACACCCTGAAAACCAAATTCTCCGACTATTCAATCTCGCATGCCCAACTCCAAAATGGTCAAAATCTAACCCGAAAACCTAGCTTTAACATCCATTTGCACCTGTAAATGATTTCAAGCAAACATATCCCTTCGCACAAATATTTCGCATCACATGGAACACGCCCGATGGCCATATTCTACATGTACAGCTGAAATGCAATAAAAAAACATGCCTTTTTCCACCAAAAAAAGTTTGGAAAATCAGGAAAATATCAACCGAATAGCTCTATATGTGAATATTTTCACTCTCCCACAGCTGTCTCTCCTGGAATAAGTAGTCATTATGACTTAAGACACATGGCAGACACAGCACCTTTCATACATTTCACATTTAGGTTTTCATGTATTTGAGTTACCTCCCCTTTTTAAACCTAACTTTCAAGCTCTGTGACAAATATTTTTATGAAATTTCACCATCATTTTGGTCAGTGTGCATGGTAAAGCCTTTACACAAAGTTAAATGCGAAAAAACAAGGTTTGAAAAAAAAATCATTTTACCTTAAGGTAGCACTCCACAGTTAATTTCAAGTTCCTGCCGTCAATGTCCTACAAGCAATACGTCTAATAATTCTGATACCAAACTACACAACCTGGAAAAAGAAAAACACATTTTGTTGAGAACATATATGACATAAGATTGCAAATCTACAAAGAAATTATCCCATCTGCAATAGGCAGGCAGTCAAAAAATTTGCAATTCATTCCGTTGAAGCCCAAAAACTACAGTGGCCCGAGACCCAAAACAACACATTTCGACCCTCTGGCAAAAAATATCTGCAAATATACAGGCTAAAGGAACACCGTCTCTGCTTTAGCAACTCCCTATACATGCAAAATATCACAAACAAACTAGTCCTCAACCAGGTAGATTTTTTGCTACTGCTAAAAGTTTGTACCCCCCCCCCCCCCTGTAAAATGACTTCTTTTTTACCGTGCATGCTGTATAAAAGCAATGTTTACAAAAAATGGCGGCCTTGACATTCATAATCAACAGCATGTGATTTCTGGCCATGTTTTCGAATTTGCCAGTGATCATATTAGATGTCACAAAAACAAATTTTATGCTGAAAATGCATTTTAAAGACAACCAGTCATTTAAATCCAGAATATTCACTATATCCAAGAAATCCTCCCTGGCCATTCGAAGCTGTGGCTTACATTACTGTGGTGTGCTACCTAAACGTATGACATTTGTTTTTGTTAATCATATTATGGTGCCGTTGCGATCTGTATCAAACTGTTATAAAATGACGTGCAAAATGTGTTACAGATCTTTCAAGCATTCCTTGACTATAATCTAATACATATTCATTGAAAGGAAATGTATGTATAACTATATCTATATGAATTTCTTAAAAATACCTTCCGAAAAGCAAATTAGTAAAACGTTAAGAAATTCATTATTAACCTAACAGTTGTATGCTCAGTTTTGTTCAGGTGTTGAGTAGAATGTTTACGTGATATAATATAAAGATACAAACTACAAATTCATTCAGCAAACTCATCGAGGTTCAAGTATAGTTATACCATGATAGTATTATACTGTAGAGGTAAATTCCTATGACAATAAACATGACTATAAGCATCATTTATAATTACCATGCAAACAGTATTTGACGTTTTACACTTAGCATAATGGGTTTTGTACAGTATAAACGATATCAACAATAAGTGTTAGGGGTAATTGTAATAACAATATCATCTCCACATGGTACGAATGGTACGAAAGGTATTACAATTACACAGCAGTATTTCCTGACTATAAAGATAGATGTGGTTACGTCTCTAAATAGATATAGTAATAACAATATAAAAGATTTTCCTCGTAGATATTACGTAATTAAATGTCATACTTTTTTCTCGTCCTAAAAGTTCTTAAATGAATCGATTAAAAATGAGTCTGCTTTCTTTTGATACGTTGATTTTAAAAGATTAGATGAAACTGATAGTTTACTGTAAGAGTTTTTGTGTTAGCTAGATGAGTCTGTTGCTGATGGATCACGAGTTATACAATGTCAAAGTGTATTCGCAACTTGTTCAGCAAGGTATCGAACTGTCTCTCCTCAAAATGTAGTAAACTAACTGACAACTGAAATATATTTTCTTTAGTTTTAACGTCTTTTTATATGAAAAGTCAATATATCCTTACTTTTGGTACTTTCTTGACCAATTTAGACCAAATGTTTGTATTGAGTAGTAAAGTATTAGGTCACCCACTCAGGTTGATCAATGTTATCATTTATCAGACATATTATACACAAAGAATAAATATATCGTTTTATGAAACTTTATTATTAGCCAATTTAGGGAATAAAGTATCGGAGAAATGCATTTATCTATAAAATGATATTACTGGGATGAATGATAGAAAGCTTGTGATACGGCAAGACAAAACTACAAATGTAGTATACAAATGTAGATTCCAATATGTCAATATAAGTAGGATGTCAAGCACGTATTCAAAAATTAATTCGAACTAGGTTCGAATATTTAATGTTTCAGGCAGCATACTGTATGCCGCGTATGCCCTCTTAACATTATAATGCTCTCATCATATTGCATGTTGTCTGCATATTGAATGCAGCATTCTGAAAAAAAAACCAGCATAAAAACTATAGTTGACATTGCACTGTTCATGTAAATACGTGCTTGGCATCCTACTGACATGTATACAATTGTATAAAATATATCATATTGTAATATTAAATGATATACAATCACATTAAATCAAATCAAAAACTCTATTCACACCCCACTAGCACCGGCTTGACAGGTACTCAATTCTCAACACTTAAAACTTCTAGAATCAATGATCCCGAAGGACTCGCGATTATTCAGAGTCGACTTTACTTTTTGATGTGCAATCTCATTTTTGTCATGAACATCAAAGATATAATTTCCTTTAAAGAAATTGACACAAAGAGATTATTCTGTCTTTGTTATAGGAATATGTTTTCTGAAAGCCATATTCAATTTACAGTAAAAGGCAAGACTGTTATGAAGAAAAAAAGTGGAAAATATCTTTGATCTTTATATCTCTTAGAACGAATACAATTCTATAACAAAAGTTTTAACTTGAACTTTATTGAAAGGTTATCATTTGTAACACAATAATTACACAGATATATTCCAAATTTTACTTGTAAATCATAGCAGCAAAAACAAAATATCTTAAATGATAGCAATGATGTATTTGCAAATTTAGATGTTTTATTACTTTGATGCTCTTTGCCAATTGATCATATTGTATCGGAAATTTTCTAAGGAAACGTAAATTTACCGCCGTTATCTAATACAACAAAGTTGTTACTTTGTACGAATTGTAAAAATTAGGTTACATGTCACTTGCGGTCTCAAGACTGTTTATCATCCCTGAGGTAACTAATTTGACCTAGATTTCCAAATATATCAGACAGAATATTGACTTTGTTCATATACGAGACAGATCACGACAAATAGAGACAGCTTTAACAGCATTAGTACTTATACAATGTATACATTCACATCTATGATCTTACACATTTACTAACTTCAATCAAGATATCCACTGTGCTCTCATTATTGTTTCGTTGATTAATTGGTTACGTAATTATAATGATTATTATTTGAATGTGGTATTGATAAACTTTTTGAATATAATGAAACAATTGAATTTCTATATAAAGCTTCTATTCATTGTGCTGACATAAGAAAACATGACGATTAAAGGTTTCTTTTAAATCCTAAATATATATGTACAAACACCAAAATGCGTGTTATTCTTTAAAGTAATAAAAGCACGCCTTTACTTGTTCAGTAATAATAGCCAGAAATCTTATCATACAATAAGCTAGCTTGGATATGTATTAAAGAAATTAGATTGAAAAAACATTATATCTTCATTTAACAAAAACCAAACTAAATATCATAATTTTGTAAATAAGGATTAACAATGAAGGGCGCTTTTAAATAAATACATCCAAAATTAAAAACCCAACAACACAGGACCACCGACAAAGTGCTTAGCACAACACCAAACACAAACAGTTGAGGGCATAAGTGCGAAGAACTACATGGCATTATTATTAATTCACTCCATTAAGTCATATAAACGGACAAAGACATTGATTATAAGATACAGTCGCATATTTTGTTTTTAACGACTTTCTTCAAAATGAAGACTAGTTTGGGTTTGCCCTGCTAATACGTGGGTACAAACAAGCTTTAACAACTTAGAGCAACAGGTTGAGTAATCTCTCATAAACGGTCGTACACAGTTAAGCTATAACGGTAAGAGAAAGATATATCAAATTAAATTATCATTAAAAGAACACACTATTTCCACATTTGTTCATTTCTCCGTCATATCTTCTCTGGATGTTACGATATGCTGCTCTCAGCTATCTATTTATCATTTATATTCTAAGTCATATTTGCCATGGCAACAGCATCGTGGTATATTATCTTTATTAAATACCCTTATAGGTTTAATACAGCAGTGATAATATATCCCCAAAGCTTAACCTTTCCCCGGCTATTAATGATGAACAGAAAGCTTTTAGTCACTATACGAGTTCTTTATTGTATCTTATGACATGTATTTTGTAAGAAATGAAAGGAATAGCAAACAAGTGTACTTTAAAGGAGGAGGTGAACTTTCCCGCTTTTTTTGCTTTTTTCATCGACATAAACAAGCATGGGATTTAGAGACACCGTGACCACCAAGTTTTTATTTAAGAAATTTCTTTATATTTTTGACACACCTTCCTGCAACCTTATAATTCTTAATAATACATGGATAATATCCTGATCTAATTTCGATTCCTTGTTTATTATATAATGATTTGGTACTCAAAATGATTTAAAGTTCAAATTTGAAAACGTGCAATGCAATTATTGAAAATAATATTATGCATTATGCATGGTGAATAGTAACGAAAAAAGTAAACATATCTCGTAGAGAAATTCTACTTTTATGTCTCAGTTTTCATCATATATCGTGTTAATTGACAATATATTCTCAGATTGAATATAATTATAAAAACGAACATTTGAAATCAATTACAAAACTAGAACAAAAGGTCGATGCCAGATTGTGTATGGAATCAATCATCGAACGTTGAAATAGAGTACCGTTCAATGTTTTGGCTATATATCAATACAATAATACTTTTCTTTCAAGATGCTGATATAAATCGCTTTCAAACAAGTAATTTGGCACATACACCTGACCCTAGATCTCTCAGGAAGTGTGAAAAAGTAACTAAAATTAACTAATACGGTGTAAAATGATTGATGATGTCGAATTTTAGAATTAAGCATCATCTATAAAAAGAATGGTTTGAAAAAGCTTTTGTTTTACATACATTGTTTTTCATATGTTAAGTTTATAATTTATTTTCGCTACGTGGGCGTTATATTTCTTGAAATGTCAGAAATCCTTACTTTGCTTTTATGTAAAAAGCTCTTTATATATATTGTGTTCACAATTCAGTATGAATAATACAGCGTTATATGTAGTAACTAATGGTTCAATAATAGTTCAAACAAAATTTTAAAGGTTTGATGATGAAGATTAAGTATCTTTCTTGTGCTTTTTACCTTACATCCGCCCGACTTTATTTCATAGACATATATTATAATTATTTTACGTATTATCTTACAATGAAATATGGCCTGAATGAAACAATACAATGACATCATTGGATTAAATATTCATGATAAAACGATATTAAACAGTCACGTAAAATTTTAGTCATCGTGTTTAAATCCGATTTATTTCAATCTTATTGTTTTGCCTTTTAAATTTAAATAATAACATAGTAATTATACGAATCTAACTAATGAAATATGTTCTAACATTTTGATTATATTTATTTCATATTGAATGAAAGAAACATAGTCTTATGGATTTGAAGGAAGTCAACATTGAAAGGTTTGTTAATAGGTTTTGTTGAATTATCACCGGAACTTGTTCAGACAAAATAAACAGATTTTTTTATTTATGATAGAATTTCTATTACGTGGTTTCTTTCAGTGTTTTTAACGGTTTCTTTCTCAGGGCTTCTTTGACAGGTTTTCTTTCAGGAAATATTTCAAGATACTTGGTTGAATGTTATGTGATATATTTTGGAAATTCAATGGCGGCATTTAATTCATTCTCTTATCAAATAATGATTATACCGTCCCTGATAATTATAATGTCTGTTGCCATGGCGATCGTTTAATAAGTTCTCAAAAATGGTATATTATTAGTGTTCAGTCTTGGTTAAGAAAAATAACATTTAATTTAAGAAAGTACAAAACAAAACGAAATTATGATACTATTAAGTTGCTATGATTTGGAAAAGTTGATTAAATATATGACAGCTAGTGAAAAGACGTCATTTTAAAAACATATTTCTTTAGGTAATGATTATTCAAACTTCTATTTGTCTTTAAAACCTACAACTGAAGAAAGGTATTTCTAATTTCGTCAAACCGACTATAAAAAAGTATCATAAACTTTTGAAACTCATGTATCAAACTTTAAACGATAAGACATCCCTGGAAAAGATGTGCAAAATACATTAAAAAAAGCAGCAAGTGGTTTTGTTACAATAATTATAATGTCGCTTTCTGGTGAGATAGTATCGCAAACATGCAGCTTGTGAAAATATTAATACACTCATATCTGTGTTTTGAAATGTGTTTTGATAACAAACATCTAAAATCTTGATGAAGACAAGATATTTTTCCCAGGAATTTTTTGGATATTCCACTTTGCATACTTTTGTAACACAGAAATACAAAATCGGAACTATTTTAAAATCACTGAATAAACAAATAATCTGAGAGTTTTCATATATAAAAACCATCTGAAACATGTTTATTTGTTTCTGCTCAAGTAAAAGGGACCTTTTTGTCATTTTATTTTTAAAGCCCAAAACAAAGTGTATTCAATAGTTAAACATTTTTTGTAAGTGCCAATTTTAACATTGATTTTAAAAAGTAAATACGTACAAACTCGATTTGTTAGATTATATGCTTTTCTTGTGCCTAAAAATCAAAATTTTAGATTTATTTTCAAGCAAGACTATGTGCTAAGGAACATATTATATGTCACATTTTGTTTTCATTTTCTCTTTGATGTGCATACCCAGTTAACGGGTTTGCTATTTCATTTACTTATTTCTATTTTCTTTTCCTTAAGGTATCTCCAAGTTAGCAGATATTGCAATTAAACAAAATAAAAAGTATTGGTTCATAAGTATACTCCATGACAATATTATAATCATGAGATCTTACTGAAAGGTTTAGTTTATCTGCGCAAAACAAAGTAGCAGTAGACAAATTTCACCAAAAGGAGAAACTAGAAGGAACAACTTGTCGTTAGTGTTAGGAAATCTTAATTGCAATAAAATTTATAAACTATCACGAAGTTAGAATTTTTCTGCTATATGGAATAGATCCTATAAACTATCACGAAGTTAGGATGAATGATACTTATAAATCACGTAGTTATGATGTTTTTCCCGTATGCAATAAGACCTATAATTTATTACGAAGTGAGGATGTTATTCCTATATGCCATGTGACCTATAAATTATCTCGAAGTTAGGATGTTTTTCCTTTAAGCGATTAGACCTAAAACCTATCACGAAGTTAGGATGTTTTTCCTATAGGCGATGAGACCTAAAACCTATCACAAAGTAAGGATGATTTTCCTAAATGCAATAGATAATAGATGCAATAGATAGTCGCAAAATTCCAAAATCTTTAAAATGATAAAAACGATGACAAGGAAGAATCTTCGACCATCCACCTTATTATACAAATTATATGCTCACAAAATACATACACAACTTAATAACAGATGAAATACGCGCATCCAATCCACATCATTTTACGATATCATAAATTACCTCATTTGTTTGTTTTTCAAAATACAAAGGGATGCGGAATGAAATGCAATTAAGATTTAGCACATGGTTTTTCAAAATGTACTTGATGCTGCGGACAATCTGAAAGCTAAGCTTTTGTTTGGTTTATCTTTAAAACATGTCGCTTGTAAGACAACACTGTGATGCTTGTATAAGGATTAATTAAGTTATGAAAACAACTGTCAAGAGCAAATTGTTTGTCACTTTATTACGAGCATATATCCTAATTTACAATACGAATTGATTACTTTGGATGCAATTAATAAAAAGTAAATATTAGCGATTTATAAGTTAACAAATGTTTTCTCTTCGAATTTAAGCAAATGTATCTGGGGTTTAGAGTGCCATTTAGTTGCTACCCAAAAGGAATTTGAAACTATGTGTTGTTTGAAATTATCTTAGAAATTAACCTGTAAAATTTATTCATGTTGATAGTTATTTAATCTGACAGGTTAAATGATCAGGTAAGAACGCTTGTAACATAACGAAATTATAATGCGACAGCAGCTGCACCATTCTGTTTTTCTTGAGCTATTTACAGCCACCAGTGTAGGGTTAGAATATCGGGTAATTTAGGCGGAAACTATATTTAATGACCTTTTTGCAACATGCATAGATCAAAGTTTTTCTCTAGAATTCTTTTCAAAGACATACATTCTGATTATTTGTAACTTTCAATTAATAATTTAGAAGTTGAATTCCTTGCATTTATGACTTGTTCGAGAGTACGTATAGAATGAATTGTATCGCCGAATTTGATTCTGTATTGTACGATAGTATGTTTAGAATGGATTGTATCGCCTAATTTGATTCTGTATTGTACGATAGTACGTATAGAATGGATTGTAATGCCCAATTTGATTCTGTAATGTAGTACTCTCACAATCTCGTAAGACAGTACAAAATGTACAATACAGACAAATGGATCCGGATGTAAGTTTTCTTTACAAATAGTCATATTTCGTGTCACAGTAACACATAATTGTTAAATAAAAACAATGACGTGACACCGGATAATCACAAAAGATAGTGAGGCAATTTCTAGAGCAAACTCAAACTGACATAAACTGACGGCAGCAATTATTGTTTGCTAGTAGGAAGATTATGTGAAATTCTTCTTTAAATTAACAAAAAGAAATTTTCTCAGAATGTATATGTGTTACATGAAAGAAAACAGATCTGTTTATTTAAGATAACATTATTATTTATTCATTATTTTAATAAATAGTTTCCCAACTATTAGGAACTCACGAATCGTAGCAACATTGTCGGAATCATATCAATTATCTGCTAACATTTACTTCAATAATTAAATAAAATACATTTGGTCAGTTGCAAACTCTCCTCCTTGCATTTACTTTTTGATAATTAATAGCAATGTGTTTAATACAAACATATATTTTGTTACAATAATTATCATATTGGGTAAGTCGTCCAATGATATATACCCTTTCGTGTGTAGTCTGTTTGTAAATTATATTAAATATCATATTAAATTGTTAAGTAAGCACGTTAATATCATCATTACGTCATATTTTCATGTCCGTATTTTGAGCGTTCATTTATTAGTTTACATACATTTTCATTACAGCTCAATATACTTCACATAAAAGAAAAACAAAGATAATACATCAAATAATATTCAAATAAAAACACAAGGTGTTATCTTCTTTGTTACCATCTGCTGTCTGCTGACACTTAAATCACACATTATAAACTATATAAGATAATTAATGTTATGAACAGCTTGCATGAATTTATTTACCTGTTATCTGTACCTCTTATGTTACATAACTAGTCAATAGCTAGTCAAGCTCAACTAGGTAATCAAAAATTAGGATATTTGTCTTATCTTGAAAGAGACAAGGATATTTCGAACTTTATTTTTTTTCTTTTCAAAGAGAAAGTAACTTACTTAGTGCATTTGATAAAATTAGTGCCTTAAGTCTTCAGCAAAAACTTTTCTTAATTTCATGCAAAATTTCTTTCATAGTTTTAATGCATTTAATTAACGTGGAAAAACAAGCTCAAAGCTTTATAAACGCGATAACTGTCTGACTTTACATATTTACATATATCCTCTTTCAATCGAATAAGATCTTTCAAAGTCCTATATTTTACAACCATGTATATAAAGAAGTAAACATCTATAAAATTATTTAAAGTACATAATATATTCCAATTATTGGTGCTGCGTAAATTTCAAATCCAACTGAATGTGATAAAAATTGTTTGTGTTCCTGAAGTGATGGACAAGTTTGCTTAAACAACAAGAAAGAAGTAATACTGATGCAATAATACCATGAAGATAATGAAGTATCGAGGATGGTGGTGTATAACATCTTCTAGACGGTATTACCTCGTTTACAGACAGATCACAAGATAAACGCACGTTTGATCTCTACTGTTGGCGCATAACGTAGCATACTCTTACCAAGGCCTGCTCAACATGGAATACCGGAAATATAAATGCCTGTAATAATTAATCATACAAAAAACATAACTGACACCGACTGTTGACTTCGGGGAATTCTTGTTATACTGCGTTTAATTCCATAATAATATATAACGATAATTAAAATAAACCACTATTATAACAGACTTCTTTGTAATGGCAACTTCATAAGTATTATATGTATATTAAGGGCTAGCTTAAATAAATCAAATAATAAATTTACACAGAGAAGTTTTTCTGTGTTTGGATTTTTTATAATTTCACGTCAAAGAATGATCTAACACTTATAAAAAATGAATCAAATTTTATAAAGCTATATCTTGGCTGAATGTGGTTTACTAATGAGTGTTTGAATTTTGGAAAAATGTTTTGCATCATTTTATTCTGTTTACATACAGTAGTCATGTGTATTAGATAACAGAAATATTTTATGCTACAACTCTTTCGATAACCTACCATAAGATTATGGAAATCATATAATGTTACCTTTTTAGTAAAAGAATTAAAGAAATATAGCTATGTTTCTTCGAATAAAGCAAAATGTATATGACACAAAATATACACAATGTAATGATTTAGTATGTTCAAAATATTTTATCCTATCAATTAAAGGAAGTCATGCGGTTAATTGAACTATAGGATTTTACAAAAGTTCAGCATGCTTTGCTGATCCAGATCATGTTTATTGAAGCAGACAGTGGGATTTTACAAGAAATTGATAATAATTAACCATCATTTTTTATCATTTATTATTATTGTTGTTTGTACGTTACAGGGATTGTTGTTGGGATATGCGGATATAACCATGCCGGTGACATGTCACGTGATAGATATGCACTCGTATATCCCGCCACCAACTGTATCAATACAATTCAAATTAATCTCTTAGGCTATTCACATCTAGTTAAATTTAATTATTCTACTTCTTCAAAAACAGTAAACTGATTTCATAAATATTCTTAGATAAAAGACATATTAAATTTACCCTGATAAATTCATGTTACGGATTTGTCCTGCTTTGAATTCGGAAGTCAATTTAAAATTTAAGGGAATTTAATGTTAAACCACAAAAACTTAGCTATAAAAGTGGGAGCTCTATATTGGTAGCAAAGGCTGATGACCTTTGGTTCCAGCAGGTAGCGAATTAAACAAAATATACACGGTCGTCTTAAATGTAACAAACGCATCAAATATCCCATGGTTTGTCTCATGCGTTAGAAATGAGCAAGTTCAACAGTATTGTTTATTAGAATATACTGTGGGGGAATAACCACTATACAGTTTATACCTATTGTTTAGTTTGAAAATATAAAATCCTGAGTAAGCAGATTCTATATCTAGATATGCTCGTAGTTTAATAATTTTGCAATGTTAGAAAAATCTTCATGTTTAGCTGTTTTTGCTTATGATTTGTTCAAGGTATAACCTGATGCTTCAATCTTATTTTATAAATAAGAAAGTTATCCTTTTTAATTCTATCAATTATAAAAATCTGGAAACACAGTGATAACTCTTTTTTCACGAATAAATAACAAATTGTGATATTATTAAGATACAAACGTAATGATAAAAATTGTTATTGAATATACGCTTGACTTGCATTCTTATAGCACTTGTTGTAGAAAACTTTTGTACAAAACTATTTCTTGATTAAGTTCTTTCTAGTCTGGTGGTCCCAGTATTTTTTCATGAATACTATAATATCTCTCTTATGGTACTTTGCCTGCAATTTTAAAAACCGTAAGCAAAGGTCTGTGATAAGCAGGATTCAACTTAGTCTGCAATTTGCATGTAATTAATGCTTCCGAGGGATCATGCTTTATCCGGATATTTCTGAGATCATCCCTTTTCCAAATTTGATACTTCATAACAGCAGGTATCCAGTTCGTGTATGGCTGTAAAAGGTAGTATTAGGTTTCACAGCATTGTTTGAAACGCTTAAAACGTGTTTTCCTACAATACTTTCAAGTATTTAGGCAAATATCAGGGTATCGTATGATAAACCTGATGAGTTAAAACGCATTGTCAGAAGAAACATATCAAAGTGCTGACGAGTGGTTAATTCAAGTGATAATAATTATAACAGATTAAATATAAATATAATTTAAGATCCTTTCAGTCAACCGGTTTAACATCAGCTATAGATATTTATTGATATACAACATGATAATGTCTAAATTTAATTTCTGCTTGCTCAGAAAATTGTAATTAAGTTACAAGCTAAAAGTTATATAATAAAATATAAAGGTTTTGTTTGTGGTATTTTAGTCCTATCGATTTTATCTTTTCTAGTCTGGTGGTCCCAGTATTATTTCATCAACACTACTATATTTCTCTTAGGGTACGTTGCCTGCTTTAACAAAAACCTTTAGCAAATATCTGTGATAAGCAGGCTTCAACCCAGTCTGTAATTTGCATGTACTTTTGATGTAATTAATGCTTCCGAGGGATCATGCTTTATCCAGATCTTTTTATTTAGTGTAATATATACATAATATACACTCTACACTACATGTTTTTAGCAGAAGATGAATCACCCGAATCAAAGCAAAAATAGATTAAAGCAAACAAAAAAACACATGAACAAAAACCTGAAGTCGGTCTAATATCAAGATAAACGACTAGCGGCGCTCTAGTACAAAAATAGCCTGTTTTGTTGACTGGGTGAATTTCTACATTTAAGCGTTTCAGTAATGCATACGTGCGTTTGATTTATTCTACATTGACAATTTGAAGAGGTGCAAGATTGTTGTTATAAGAAAGCCTGTTACTCTAATAAACGTTAAA
The DNA here is from genome assembly GCF_026571515.1 of Ruditapes philippinarum. Classification (NCBI taxonomy): domain Eukaryota; kingdom Metazoa; phylum Mollusca; class Bivalvia; order Venerida; family Veneridae; genus Ruditapes; species Ruditapes philippinarum. Next base: position 64,768 of record NW_026858134.1, read on the forward strand.
AACAAATGTTAGAAGTATGTTTCTTGGCAGACAGTTAAGATTAAGAATTTTAAGTGTCATCATTGTACTAGAACAAAATGACAAGAACTAAAATAGTTGCAAAATTTCTTTGAAACGTTATAACAAACATATATATCATTTTAATGTGTTTTCTTAATCAGCAGTTTGTATCATAATTTGTGTTTTAACCAATACCTGCTGCACCCATATAGAAAAATATTTGCCACAACTGTAAAGCTACACCAACCAGTCCATTATTTTTGAAAATTTCCCTCCACAAAAATCAATGTTTAGTCTAGATTGAAACATGAAAAGTACACATAAGATTACTAGCGTTGTAGGGTTCAATACACTGCCAATGAGATTATTGTGCGCCATATTTTATTTGAGATGATGAAACGTATATAATATTGAAAATAAAACATGTAAGTGTTGGTTTTCTCAATAATTAATCCTATTAGCAGCAGCATACGCTCCTTGTCAAGATTTGACAATCATACTTAAATACTGGATCACAAAATGTCACATTTAGAGCTGGAATAAGCTGACATTAAGCTGACATTTGCTGACAATGAAATGTACCAAACAATTGCGGCATTAATGTCATGGACCTAACTGATTATTTCAAAACGAAGATGTTTGTAAATGTTTACAGTAAATGAATTTTGCGACATGCTTTCATTTTAGCATCTTCATTTTCTTTATAAATCAATCACATGTAAAAAATGTAACATGCGTCCATTTTAATACAAGATTTGATACAATTCTTTATCAAAGAAATTCACTTTTATTAAAACATTTGTATGCTCATTTTTTCAATTTTGTTCAGGTATCGTTTGAAAACGCAATTGATGTGTTTAAGTAATATATTTATTTTAGTCAATAAGAGTCCTTTAATTTTCTTTGAATTATGATAGAAATATACTAAAATCTTAATCAAAGGTTATAGCCAGACTGATGAATAAAAGATAAAGATATAGACAAACTACACATTCATTCAGCAAACTAATTGAGGTTCAAGTATAGTTATACCATGATAGTATTATATTATACAATTAAACCATACAGGTAAATTCCTATGACAATAAAAATGACTACAAGCATCATTTATAATTACCGTGCAAACAGTATTCGACATTTTACACTTAGCATAATGGGTTTTGTACAGTATAAACGATATTGACAATAAGTGTTAGGGGTATTTGTAATAACAATATTATTTCCACATGGTACAAAAGGTACGAAAGGTATTACACAGCAGGATTTCCTTACTATAAAAATAGATGTGGTTACGACTCTAAATAGATATAGTCATAACAAGATATAAGATGTCTCTAGTAGATATTACGTAATTAAATGTCATACTTTTTGCTTGTCCTTAAAGTCCTTAAGTGAATCGATAAAAATGAATCTGCTTGCTTTTGAAACGTTGATTTGTTAGCTAAGTGAGTATGTTGCTGATGGATCACGAGTTATACAATGTCAAAATGTATTCGCAACATGTTCAGCAAGGTATTGAACTGTCTCTCCTCAAAATTTAGTAAACTAACTGACAACTGTAATATATTTTCTTTAGTTTTAACGTCTTTTTATGAATAGTCAATATATCCTTAACTTTGGTACTTTCTTGAGCAATTGAGACCGCATGTTTATATTAAGGAACCCTTTAAGGTTGGTCAATGTTATCATTTATCAGACAGAGACACAAATAATATGTATATTGTTGTATGAAACTTTATTATTAGCCAATTTAGGGAATAAAGTATCGAAGAAAAACATTTATCTATCAAATGATATTACTGGGATGAATGATAGAAATCTTGTGTTATGGCAAGACAAAACTATAAATGAAGGATATAAGTTTTTTATAATATTTCCAATATGTCAATATAGGTAGGATGCCAAGCACGTATTCAAAAATTAATTCGAATTAGGTTTGTGTATTTAATGTTACAGGCAGCATACTGTATGCGGCGTATGCCCTCTTTACATTATAATGTTCTCATTATATTGCATGTTGTCTGCATATTGAATGCAGTATTCTTTTCTGAAAAAAAACAGCATAAAAATACAGTTAACATTGTACTGTTCATGTAAATACGTGTTTGGCATCCTACTGACATGTATACAATTGTATAAAATACATCATATTGTAATATTTAAATGATATACAATCACATTAAATCAAATCAAATAATCTATTCAAGAGTAAAAGTTTTTAATCTTATGAATATATGGGAAAAAAGATCCCTCGGAATCATTAAAAACAGCAAAATTACATGACAATTGCAGATTCGGTTTGATTGAGTATGTACATAAGGGATAATGAAAGAGTGAAACAGCCCTCAAGCCCCACTAGCACCGGCTTGAGCGGTACTCAATTCTCAACACTTAAAAGTTCTAGAATCAATGATTCCGAAGGACTCGCGATTATTCAGTGTCGACTTTCCTTTTTGATGTGCAATCTCATATTTGTCATGAACATCAATGATATAATTTCCTTTAAAGAAATTGACACAAAGAGATTATTATGTCTTTGTTATAGGAATATGTTTTCTGAAAGCCATATTCAATATACAGTTAAAGGCAAGACTGTTATGAAGAAAAAAGGTGGAAAATATCTTTGATCTTTATATCTTTTAGAACGAATACAATTCTATAACAAAAGTTTTAACTTGAACTTTATTGAAAGGTTATCATTTGTAACACAATAATTACACAGATATATTCCAAATTTTACTTGTAAATCATAGCAGCAAAAACCAAAATCTTAAATGATAGCAATGATGTATTTGCAAATTTAGATGTTTTATGACTGTGATGCTCTTTGCCAATTGATCATATTGTATCGGAAGTTTACAAAGGAAAAATAAAGTTACCGCCGTTATCTAATATAACAAAGTTGTTATTTTGTACGAATTGTAAAAATTAGGTTACATGTCACTTGCGGTCTCAAGACTGTTTATCATCCCTGAGGTAAATAATTTGACCTAGATTTCCAAATATATCAGACAGAATATTGACTTTGTTCATATACGAGATAAATAACGACACAAAGAGACAGCTTTAAGAATAATAGCACTTATTCAATGTATACTTTTACATCTATGATCTTACACATTAACTTACTTTAATAAAGACATCCACTGTGATCTCATTATTTGTTCGTTGATTAATTGGTTATGTTATCATGATGTTTATTATTTGAATGTGGTATTGATAAACTTTTCAAATATCATGAAACAATTGAATTTCTATATTAAGCTTCTTTTCATTGTGCTGACATAAGAAAACATGACGACTAAATGTTTATTTTAAATCCTAAATATATAGGTACAAACACCAAAATGCATGTTATTCTCTAAAGTAATAAGAACACACCTTTACAAGTTCAGTAATAACAGCCAGACTTTTTATCATACAATTATCTAGCTCTGATATGTATAAAAGAAATAAGATGTGAAGCAACGTTATAGCTTCATTTAACAAAAACTATTCAAAATATCATAATTATGTAAACAAAGACTAAATGAACACATCCAAAAATAAAACCCAACAACACGAGAAATATAGTCGCAGATCTTATTTCTTTCTTCAAAATGAAAACTATTTTGGGTTTGCCCTGCTAAAACGAGGGTACAAACAAGCTTTTACAACTAAGCGCAACAGGTTGAGTAATCTCTCATGAACGGTAGTACACAGTGAAGCTATAACGGTTACAGAAAGATATATCAAAGAAAATTGTCATTAAAAGAACACACTATTTTCACATTTGTTCATTTCTCCGTCATATCTTCTATGGATGTTACGATATGTTGCTCTCAGCTATCTATTTATCATTTATATTCTAAGTCATATTTGCCATGGCAACGGCATCGTGATATTTTATCTTAATTTAAAACCCTTATAGGTTTAATACAGTAATGATAATATATCCCCAAAGCTAAACCTTTTGATGAACAGACAGAAAGCTTTTAGTCACTATACGAGTTCTTTATTGTATCTTATGACATGTATTTTGTAAAAAAATGAAAGGAATACCAAACAAGTGTACTGTAAAGGAGAAGGAAACTTTTCCGCTGCTTCCGAGCATGGGATTGGATTTAGAGACACCGTGACAGAAAATTACTAGAAAATTACTAGAAATTAGTAGAAATTGCTTTATATTTTTAGGACACCTTCTTGCAACCTTATAATAATTAATCATACATAAAAAATATATCCTGATCTAATTTCGATTCCTTGTTTGTTATATCTAATGATTTGGTATTCAACAATGATTTTAAAATCAAATCTGAAAACGGGCAATGCAATTATTGACAATAGTATTATGCATGGTGTATAGTAACGAAAAAAGTAAACATATCTCGTAGAGAAATTCTACTTTTATGTCTCAGTTTTCATCATATATCGTGTTAATTGACAATATATCCTCAGATGGAATATAATTATAAAAAGAACATTTGAAATCAATTACAAAACTAGAGCAAAAGGTCAATGCCAGATTGTGTATGGAATCAATCATAGAGTACCGTTCAATGTTTTGGCTATATATCAATACAATAATACTTTTCTTTCAAGATGCTGATATAAATTGGTTTCAAACAAGTAATTTGGCACATACACCTGACCCTAGATCTATCGGGAAGTGTGAAAAAGTAACTAAAATGAACAAATACGGTGTAAAAATGATTGATGATGTCGAATTTTAGAATTAAGCATCGTCTATAAACATGGTTTGCATTTACATTCATTGCTTTTCATGTGTTAAGTACATTATTTATTTTTACTACGTGGGCGTTTTTTTTTCTTGAAATGTCAGAAAGCCTTATTGTGTTTTTTTTCTAAAAGCTCTTTATATATTGTTTCCACAATTCAGTATGAATAATACAGCGTTATATTTAATTACTAATGGTTCAATAATAGTTCAAACAAAATTTTAAAGGTTTGATGATGAAGATTAAGTATCTTTCTTGTGTTTTTTACCTTACATCCGCCCGACTTTATTTCATAGACATATATTACAATTATATTACGTATTATCTTACCATGAAATATGGCCTGAATGAAACAATACAATGATATCATTGGATTAAATATTCATGATAAAACGATATTTAACACTCACGTAAAAAATTTCAATCATCGTGTTTAAATCCGATTTATTTCAATCTTATTGTTTTGTATTGCCTTTTAAATTTAAATAATAACATAGTAATTATACGAATCTAACTAATGAAATATTTTCTAACATTTTGCTTTATATTTATTTCATATTGAATGAAAGAAACAGAGTCTTATGGATTTGAAGGAAGTCAACATTGAAAGGTTTGTTAATAGTTTTGTTGAATTATCACCGGAACTTGTTCAGACAAAATAAACAGATTCTTTTTATTTATGATATAATTTCTATTACGTGGTTTCATTCAGTGTTTTTAACGGTTTCTTTCTCATGGCTTCTTTGACAGGTTTTCTTTTAGGAAATATTTCAAGATACTTGGTTGAATGTTATGTGATATATTTTGGAAATCCAATGGCGGCATATATATCATTGTCTTCTTTACAATCAGTATCTAGCATGTCTGACTTGAATTTCATGCATCTAACACAAAAATGATTTTACCGTCACTGATAATTATTATAATGTATGTTGCAATGGCGATCGTTTAATTAGTTTTCAAAAAATGGTATATTATTAGTGGTCAGTATTGGTTAAGAAAAATGACTTTAAATTTAAGAAAGTTACCAAAGAATGTGAAATTATGATAAAGTGAAAAAAAAATCATTTTAAAAATATATTTATTTTCATTCATTTTCATTATGTGCATGTATCTCTTTATCGTAAATGCATAATAATATTAAAATATGATGTATTGACTGTTTGAATAAACTACTTTTTTAACATTATTTACAAGTTATTTTACATTAATGTTGAGATTTTATAAAACATTCATTTTAAAACTGAAATGAAATGTTCGTAAATATACAAAGTCATATACATGCTCTTACATGGTATTCAAACATTTTCTATGTTCATTCTATTTGTCTTTAAAGAAGAACAAATCATCATGACTTAAAATCATTGCATCTTTATAGATAATCTAATAATGATAGATAAATAAAATACAAAAAAAACCAGATAATTTCTGTTCCTAATTTTTTTAGAATCGCCATGCAAACCTAGTTCCTTTAATTTATAGAACTTGTATCTAAATTATTGCTGAATGATCCATCGTTAAATCATATTTATCAAGAAATTTCCTCGTAAACACAAATTAACTACAAATTGAAATAATAATACAACCTGCATCAATATAGATAACAATTACGTTTAACGCACAGGTACAGGTATTTGAAACAAACTATTTTTAATGTTCTATATAGGCTATATACTATAATAAGACTAAAGATAGACAAGGGCCGCTATTCATGTCCATAATCTTTCCTTAGCTAAATTTAAATTCCAAACAATGAATAATCAAAACCTATGTTTTTGGCATAGATCATGTATCTATCTTATAGGACATACCATCCAAAGTCTTCCTGTACATGTAAATTCCTACTGTTTTTTATCAACATTTGAAATACTTATGGAAAATATCTCAATTGTACACTAATCTACTTTATACAAAGAGTCTTAGTCATAATAATATGAAACATTTTATCACATTTTATTGATATGTACCGTTTCGTTTGTGTCTTTTTCACATGCCATGCTCATAGACGCTATTTTGGCAAATTTTTATCGACAAACAAAATAACATCATACTTAATTAAAATGCGCAAGAATTATGTCATTACAATTACGTCATTTATCAATTACGTTTGTTTAATTACGTCATTTATCAATTACGTTTGTTTGACACACAGATTGCATGGGCGGGTACACTAAGATTTGGCAATATAATCTAGAGCTGACATTTAACATTAGACATCGTGTGTAATTATTCGTAAAGTTATCGTCGGAAAAGAGCCGACAGTATCACTAAGTGTATGTTACAATTAACGGAGGTCACATGACACACGCTCGAAGGACTTGTAAACAAAAAAGGCGGAGAGGATGAAACCCTCGCGTTTGTCGCTATTTTTATTTTTAATGACAAAAATAACAACCGCATGTCATCCGTGTTTGTTTTGTTGTACTTAAAGGATGGATCAAGTGACCGATAATATGTTACCGATCATTGACTTATATTTATAAAGACCGAGTCCGCGTCGAAGACTTTTTTTCTGTATTATTTACCAATTATATTTTTTACGTAAGATTATCGCATTCACTATCAAAATCAAACCTTTCTAATATTGTTTTTGTAAATTATTTACATAACATACAGGATATTCAACAAGTATTATATAAATAGATTGATTACAATAAAGCTTAGATCTAACGAAACTCATGAAATTAAGTAACTTTGCGACACTTCTTCAATAACAACAAAGATAAAGTAATTATATTTTGTTAACAATTTGTTTTCAAATGCTTTCATTATTATGAAAAAATATCTTACTCATTTCCCAGGCGTTTTCACCAACCGCATTCGATCAAAGAACTTTTGAAGAGTTCAACTCAACAGGTCAAAATATCTTTATTTTGTTGTGTCTGTCCGGAACCGGCAAGAACACCTGTCAGTTAATAATATGTTTAAATTATATTACCGGTAGGAAAGCTTTTTATTTGTATGTAATTATTTATAAATAGTAGCCTAAAATGTTTCCATTGGCATTTCGTTAGAAACTCGTGTGAAATTAGCATTTTCTAAAACTTAAAAGACGTTTCTTGGCATACGCTCAAAGAAAATAAACATACGTGAATTTATAGCTAACGAGACGGTTTCTTTATCAGAGAGGACAGACAAAAGTTTATAGTTAAGAAAAAAAAGATTCAATTTCACAAATTAAAACGGAAAGTCGTATTCCACAAATGATAAAAGGTAAACAAATTGTCAAATGAGAAGCTAAGGTGATGACATGTTTATACCTGGCAATATTTAAAACATTAAAGTATATAAATCATTGTTTGTAATAAATCATTCTATAAAACTATAGATGGATAGATTAGATATATGTAGCAATAAAGCAAGCCTGACTACGACTTACAAAATCTTGAAAACGCAAACTTGTAACTGAAGTCGTCAATAGGGCATAAATAGATACATGCATTTTATCGACTGGAAGACACGAAAACATATTCTTATTGTAAAAAGAAAATAAAAAAAATATCTTACAAAATATATCAACATTTTATTTTTCAGTCTTATTCTACCTAAACGGCTTTTCCGGATAACTAACCAGTAATCACCAATTCCTCCGCAAGTGAAATACTTATCCCATATGATTTCTGAATAGGGGTGAGAGAAAAAATTAAACATCAGATCTTGATAATGCGAGATAATTTTTCACGGAGGACTTCCCTTCGCGCGAGCCTTCGAACCAGCGCCCGCTGGAAGAAAACCCCAATACTTGAGAACAAGTGAAAGTACTTATATATAAAAAGCTTACAAGACTGAGATGTACATTGTATATATATACATGTATATGCACAATAAAGTCCAATGAAAAAGAGAAGAAAAATAGTTTTATAGAATGTAATGCTATTATACATTGAAACATTGTAAACAAATGATTATAATATTTTCAAAAGAAGTTTTCTCCAGTTTCTACACGAGATTTGATTTATAGTTAACTTTTTTATATTACAAGATTGCTTTAATTTCTTTGAATAGTTTACTGTCGGAACTGTTAAACTTATATTCCTTAATAATTAGGTTTTATACAGCTTCATCTGACAGTAATATATCACCGCTGACAAATGTACAGGAGTTGCCTAGTTTCTAAGAAAAACAATTTGTAACTAAACAAAAGCAATTACAATTAACAAAGATGCATTGCGAGGACTTTAATTTTATTAATAAAGGCATTAAACATAAAGCCTTTTTGTTATAATTGGTACATTTTTTAAATTGTTGTTTGTATTACCAATGCAAGAATACCCGGGTAAGCATCAACCTAAGATTAAAATAATCTTACTTTGTGGCAAAAACAAACAACAAAACAACAACTTTCACTGTAATAAACAGAGTAATTCATACTGTAACAATTACAATTAAAAACCTAAAAACTATTTTTATGTACACTTATCTTTAAACAAAATATATTGTTTACACTACATTTTTTTAATCCTTACTGTATCTTGCATCTCCAGATACCAGCATTTTTTAGGAATTGTGATCTACATTTGTTTAAAAAAAAAGAAGTTATTTGCAGATTTTATGGTTGTTGTTGTTGCTTATTGGTGCTGTTTAATTATTCTTTTCTTAAACATAAAATTGAGGTTTTATTTTGATTTTATAAAAAATATATGCAATATTTTTGTAAGATCAAAATTTTAATCAAGATTTCGTGAAAAAGAACGACATATTTAACTAAAATCTATTATTTAACGTCTTATGTTTGCCATTTTCTAGCATCCTCATTGACAGTGCACTTTTATTCGTACATAATACTTGTTCTTTGCTTGATTAAAAAGCAAAATGTCATTGTAAGATTATGTTTAGAATCAACCTGTACGGAGAAATATTGATTGACTTTTAGATTTTTGGCTTCATGTCAAAGTAAAAAAGCGCGCTAAAGCTACTGATATTGTAAGTCTTTGACACAAAAATCGGATCCTAGAATATCCAACAATTCAAAAATATAGCTATTGGTATTAAAGTCTGGAAAGGGTGAGAGTGATAAGTGGTAAGAAGTTAATTAGATAGTGCTATGTGTAGTTTATATAAAAAGAGTTTTTTGTTTTTTGTTGTTTTTTTATGGGTTTTTAGTTTTTGATGTTTTTTTTTTCGGGGAGGGGGGGGCTTTTCTTATATTGTATTTTTGGTAGTTCCCTTTGTAAAATTAAAAAGTTAAATTTTGTACATTGTGGGCTCCGTTTATTTTTAACACACCCCTTTTTAAACCTGGTTTCAGGGGGTTCCAAATTTTATACAAATTTAAAACTGAACAACTTTTCCCATTTTTTGGGAGCAATTTTTAAAATTTTATTAGTTCATTTTGTTTTTAAACTCTAACTTTTTTTAAAGTTGTAAATTTTATGCCAGTCCTAATATTGTTTTCCATATTTTCAAATTTAAAATTTTATTCAATTTTCTTATTTCACAGAAAGACCGGGAAAGGAGGTCAAAAATTAAAGGGGAAAAAATTTTTTTTTATAATCATCCTATAAACTTTTGGGGCATCAAAAAAATTTTTAAGTATACAAAATTTTCAAAACAGTCCATATAAATTTTAAATTTTTTTAAAATATTCACATGAGTCAAAAAAATCCCCTTTATATGAAATGTGTTAGGTAGCGATGATCATGTGAGCTGTGTATGGGACAATTCATGAGCAAAATCATGTTTGATTGAAAACGGGCAAATCTATTTCGCCCAAAAACATCATAACAATTATATTATTATTACATATCTAATATTTCCCACTCTACATTTAGGTTAATTAATGCATTTGACATTTAGTTATCTTACAAAAGGTCAGTGGCACTCTCAAGAAGATTTTCCTCCTTCAATAAAACTGGTATGAGGTCTTATGTCGTTTCAAGTTTCAATGTGTCTTCAAATTCAACCAATTGCAAACATTTAGCATTTAAAAGGGTTTTTTGAAATAACTTATCATTTATCAACGGAACGTTCTAGTTAGAAAATGTTTCTATTTCTAAAAGATATTTTTGAAAAAAACAAAATCGCAAGGTTTCTACTGGATAATAAAGCATAGGTCTAGGGCAACGTTGATAAATGTATGTCATTTGTTTATTGCCAATCTTAATATGGTATTGTTGCGATCTGTATTAAACTGGTTTAAGAATTGCGTGCAGAACGTGTTATAGATATAATAGCATTCCTTGACTATTAGACAAAATCAACCTCATACACATATGTATATCTGTATATATCTTAAAAAGACTTTCTAAAAAGAATTTAGTAGAACGTTAAAGATACGTAAAGAAACTAAAAATTGATATATTTTAATTCTGTAATCAAAATCAAATTACTTATTTTAATACAAGATCCAATTTGAATTCATTTCTTTTTCAAAGAAATTCACTTCTATATTAACATTTGTATACGTATCATGACAAAACGTAATTAATGTGTATAAGTAATATACTTATTTTCGTCAATAAGAGTATTAATTATGATAAAGGTATACTCAAATCTTAATTAAAGGTAATCACTTAACTGACAAATAAAGGATAAGAAAAAGACAAACTACACATTCATTCAGCAAACTCATCGAGGTTCAAATATAGTTATACCATGATAGTATTATACTTTACAATAAAACCGTAGAGGTAAATTCCCATGACAATAAACATGACTATAAGCATCATTTATAATTACCATGCAAACAGTATTAGACATTTTACACTTAGCATACTTGGTTCTGTACAGTATAAACGATATTAACAATAAGTGTTAGGGGTAATTGTAATAACAATATTATCTCCACATGGTACGAAAGGTACGAAAGGTATTACTATTACACAATAGGATTCCCTGACTATAAAAATAGATGTGGTTACGTCTCTAAATAGATATAGTCATAACAAGATATAAGATGTTTGATACGTTGATTTGTTAGCTAAGTGAGTTTGTTGCTGATGGATCACGAGTTATACAATGCCAAAGTGTATTCGCAACATGTTCAACAGGGTATCGAACTGTCTCTCCTCAAAATGTGGTAACTAACTGACAATTGTAAAATATATTCTTCAGTTTTAACGTCTTTTATGAATAGTCAGTATATCCTAAACTTTGGTTCTTTCTTGACCAATTGAGACCGCATGTTTATATTGAGTAGTAAAGTATTAGGTCACCCACTCGGGTTGATCAATGTTATCATTTATCAGACATATACACAAAGAATAAATATATCGTTGTATGAAAATTAATTATTAGCCAATTTAGGGAATATGTATCGAAGAAATGCATTTATCTATGAAATGATATTACTGGGATGAATGATAGAAAGCTTGTGACAAAACTATAAATGAAAGATAGAAGATTTTAATAATATTTCCAATATGTCAATATAGGTAGGATGTCAATCACGTATTCAAAACTTCGAACTAGGTTTGTGTATTTAATGTTTCAGGCAGCATACTGTATGCGGCGTATGCCCTTTTTACATTGTACTTCTCTCATCATATTGCACGTTGGCTGCATATTGAATGCAGTATTCTTTTCTGAAAAAAAAACAGCATAAAACATACAGTTGACATTGTACTGTTCATGTAAATACGTGTTTGGCATCCTACTGACATGTATACAATTGTATAAAATAAATCATATTGTAATATTTAAATGATATACAATCACATTAAATCAAATCAAATAATCTATTCAAGAGTAAAAGTTTTTAATCGTATGAATATATGGGGAAAAGTGATCGTTCGGAAGCATTAAAAAACAGCAAACTTACATGAACATTGCAGACTCGGTTTGATTGAGTCTATAAATTGAGGGCACAAGAGCGAAGAACTACATGACATTATAAATAATTCACTTCATGAAGTCATAAAAACGACAAAGAGATTGATTATAAAATACAGTCGCACATCTTATTTTTAACGACTTTCTTCAAAATGAAGACTAGTTTGGGTTTCCCAGCTAATATGAGGATCAACTAAGCGCAACAGGTTGTCTAATCTCTCATGAACGGTAGTACACAGTGAAGCTATAACGGTTACAGAAAGATATATCCAAGAAAACTGTCATTTAAAGAACACACTATTTTCACATTTGTTCATTTCTCAGTAAAATATTCTATGGATGTTACGATATGTTGCTCTTAGCTATCTATTTATCATTTATATTCTTAGTCATATTTGCCATGGCAACGGCATCGTGATATATTATCTTAATTAAATACCCTTATAGGTTTAATACAGCAGTGATAATATATCCCCAAAGCTAAACTTTCCCCCGGCTAATAATGATGAACAGAAAGCTTTTAGTCACTATACGAGTTTTTTATTGTATCTTATGACATGTTTTTTGTTAGAAATGAAAGAAATAGCAAACAAGTGTACTTTAAAGGAGGAGGTGAACTTTCCCGCTTTTTTCATTTTTTTCATCGACATAAACGAGCATGGGATTTAGAGACATCGTGACCACCATTTTTTTATTTTAGAAATTACTTTATATTTTTGGCACACCTTCTTGCAACCTAATAATACTTAATCATACATAGATAATATCCTGATCTAATTTCGATTCCTTGTTTATTATAATTATAATGATTTGGTATTCAAAAATGATTTAAAGTTCAAATCTGAAAACTGGCAATGCAATTATTGACAATAGTATTATGCATGGTGTATAGTAACAAAAAAAAGTAAACACATCCCGTAGAGAAATTCTACTTTTATATCTCAGTTTTCATCATTTATCGTGTTAATTGACAATAATTATATTCTCAGATTAAATATAACTATAAAAACGAACATTTGTTATTAAAAAATTATTAAAAAACTAGAGCAAAAGGTCAATGCCAGATTGTGTGTGGAATCAATCATCGAACGTTGAAATAGAATACCGTTCAATGTTTTGGCTATATATCAATACAATAATACTTTTCTTTCAAGATGCTGATATAAAGTGGTTTCAAACAAGTAATTTGGCACATACACCTGACCCTAGATCTATCGGGAAGTGTGAAAAAGTAACTAAAATGAACTAATACGGTGTAAAATGATTGATGGTGTCGAATTTTAGATCTAAGCATCGTCTATAAAAATAGTTTGCAAAAGCTTTTGTTTTACATGCATTGCTTTTTATATGTATCGCTAAGTATACTATTTAACTTAACTACGTGGGCGGTATTTTTTTTTGAAATGTTAGGAAACCTTACATTGCCTATATGATAAAATCTCTATTAATGTTGTTTTTACAATTCAATATTTATAATACAGCGTTATGTGTAGTTATTAATGGTTAAATAATAGTTCAAACAAAATTATCTTTCTTGTGCTTTTAACATTATATCCGACCGACTTTATTTCATTGACATATATTATAATAGTTTTACGTATTGACTTAAGTTAGTAAAAAAGGGCCTGAATGAAACAATACAATGGCATCATTGAATTAAATATTCATTATAAACAGTCGCGTGAAATTTGCGTCATCGTGTTTAAATCCGATTTATTTCAATCTTATTGTTTTGCCTTTTAAATTTCAGTTATAACATAGTAATTGTACGAATCTAACTAATAAAATGTAAAATTTTTGTAATATTTATTTCTTATTGAATGAAAGAAAAGGAGTTTTGTGGATTTGAAGGCGGTCAACATTGAAAAGTTTGTTGCTACGTTTGTTTAATAATCAACGGAACTTGTTCAGACAAAATAAACAGATTTTTTATTTATGATAGAATTTCTTTTATGTGGTTTCTTTCGGTGTTTTTTAAACACAGTGTTGTTCTCAGGGCTTCTCTCAGGAAATATTTCAAGAAACTTGGTTGACTGTTATGTGATATAATTTGGAAATCCAATGGCGGCATTTATATCATTGTCTTCTGTACAATCAGTATCTAGCATGTCTGAATTGAATGTCATGCATCTAACACAAAAATGATTTTACTGTCACTGATAATTATAATGTCTGTTGCAAAGGCGATCGTTTAATACGTTTTCAAAAAATGGTTTATTATTAGTGTTCAGTCTTGGTTAAGAAAAATGACATTTAATTTAAGAAAGTACTAAATAAAATGAAATTACGATAGTAATATGTTGTTATGATTTGGAAAATTTGATTAAATATTTATGACAGCTAGTGAAAAGACGTCATTTTAAAAACATATTTCTTTAGGTAATGATTATGCAAACTTCTATTTGTCTTTAAAACCTACAACTGAAGAAAGGTATTTCTACTTTCGTCAAAACGACTATAAAAAGTATCATAAACTTTAATACTCATGTATCAAACTTTAAACAATGAGACATCCCTGGAAAAGATGTGCACGATACATTAAAAAAAGCAGCAAGTGGGTTTTTTTTACAATAATTATAATGTCGCTTTCTGGTGAGATAGTCTCGCAAACATGCAGCTTGTAAAAATATTAATACACTCTTATATCAGTGTTTTGAAATGTGTTTTGATAACAAACATCAAAAATCTTCATGAAGACAATGTATTTTTCACAGGAATTTTTTTAATATTCCACTTTGCATACTTTTGTAACGCAGAAATACAAAATCGGAACTATTTTAAAATCACATTTATCTTCAACTAAACAAATGATCTGAATAAAACCATCTGGAAAATGTTTATTCGTTTCTGCTCAAGTAAAAGGGACCTTTTTGACATTTTATTTTTAAGGCACAAAACAAAGTGTATTCGATAGTTAAACATTTTTTGTAAGTGCCAATTTTAACATTGATTTAAAAAAAGTAAACACGTACAAACTCGATTTGTTAGATTATATGCTATTCTTGTGCCTAAAAATCAAAATTTTAAATTTATTTTCCTTAGCAAGCAAGTGCTAAGGAACATATTATATGTCTAATTTTGTTTTCATTTTCTCTTTCACGTGCATACCCAGTCAACGGGTTTATTATTTCTTTCACTTATGTATATTTTCTTTTCCTTTAGGGATCTCCAAGTTTGCAGATATTGCAATTAAACAAAATAAAGTATTGGTTCATAAGTATATTCCATGACAATATTATATTAATATTCAACTTGATCTATAGTCATGAAATCTTAAGTCCAGTTTATCTGCGCAAAATAAAGAAGCAGAAGAAAAATTTCACCAAAAGGAGAAACAAGAAGGAACAACTTGTCGTGGGTCGTAGGAAATTTTAATTGCAATAAAACCTATAAACTATCACGATGTTAGAATTTGTTCTGCTATATGTAATGGGACCTATAAACTATCACGAAGTGAGGATGAATGATACCTATAAATCCCGAAGTTATGATGTTTTTCCTGTATGCAATGAGACCTATAAACTATTACGAAGTGAGGATGTTATTCCTATATGCCATGTGAGCTATAACTTATCACGAAGTTAGGATGTTTTTCATATATGCAATAGATAATAGATGCAATAGATACATGCAACATTTCAGAATCTTTAAAGTGATAAAAACGATGACAAAGAAGAAACCTCGACCATCCACCTTATCTACAATATTGTGCATATTTTATACAAATTAAATGCTCACAAAATACATAAAGAACTAATGAATAACAGATGAAATACGCACATCCAATCCACATCATTTTACGATAACATGAATAAGCTCATTCGTTTGGTTTTCAAAATACAAAGGGATGCGGAAATAAATTCAATTAATAATTAGCAAATGGCTTTGTAAAATGTCCTTGATGCTGCGGACAATCTGAAAGCTAAACTATTGTTTGATTTATCTTTAAAACATGTCGTCTGTAAGACAACACTGTGATGATTGTATAAGGATTAATCAAATTATGGAAACAACTGTCAAGAGCCGATTGTTTGTCAATCTATTACGAGCATATATCCTAGTTTACAATACGAATTGATTACTTTGGATGCTTTTAATAAACAGTAAATATTAGCAATTCATAAGTAAACAAATCTATGCTCTTCGAAAGTAAACAAATGTATCTGTGGTTTAGAATGCCATTTAATTACTACACAAAAGGAATTTCAAACTATGTGTTGTTTGAAATTATCTTAGACATTTACCTGTATAATATATTCATGTTGATAGTTATTTAATCTGACAGGACTAATGGTCAGGTACGAACGCTTGTGACATTACGAAATTTTAATGCGACAGCATCTGCACCATTCTGTTTTTCTTGAGCCAAAGAAAATATTATATTTTACAGCAACCAGTGTAGGGCTAGAATATCGGTTAATTTAGGCGGAAACTATATTCAATGATCTCCTTGCAACATGCATAGATCCAAGTTATTCTCTAGAATTCTTTTCAAAGAAATGTATGAGCATTTAGAAGTTAAATTCCATGCATATATCATTTGTACGAGATTACGTATAGAATGGATTGTATCGCAAAATTGAATTCTGTATTGTACATAAATACATATAAAATAGATTGTATTGCCCACTTTGAATCTGTATTGTACGAGAGTACGTATAAAATATATTGTATTGCCCAATTTGATTATGTATTGTACGAGAGTACGTATAAAATGGATTGTATTGCCCAATTTGATTCTGTATTGTACAAGATAAAGTATAAAATAGATTGTATTGCCCAATTTATTCCGTATTGTACGAGAGTACGTATAAAACGGATTGTATCGTCCAATTTGATTCTGTGTTGTACGTGAGTACGTATAAAATGGATTGTATTGCCCAATTTGATTCTGTGTTGTACAAGATAAAGTATAAAATAGATTGTATTGCCCAATTTATTCCGTATTGTACGAGAGTACGTATAAAATGGATTGTATCGTCCAATTTGATTCTGTATTGTACGAGAGTACGTATAGAATAGATTGTATTGCCCAATTTGAATCTGTAATGTAGTACTTTCACGATCTTGTAAGACAGGACAAGATGTACAATACGGACAAATGGATCCGGATGTATGTTTTTCTTTACAAATGACCGTATTTCATGTCACAGTAGCAAATAATTGTTAAATAAAAACAATGACGTGACACTGGATAATCACAAAAGATAGTAAGGCAATTTCCCGAGCAAACTGAAAATGACATAAACTGACGGCAGCAATTATTGTTTGCTAGTAGGAAGATTCTATGAAATTCTTCTATAAATTAACAAAAATAAATTTTCACTTATTAAATAATACAAACATATATTTTGTTACAATAATTATCATATTGAGTAAGTCATCAAATGATATCTAAATTTTCATATAAAGTTTGTTGTAAAGTTTATGAAATATGATATTAAATTGTTAAGTTAACACGTTAAAATCATCATAGTGTTATATTGTCATGTTCGTATTTTGAGCGTTAATTTATTAGTTAACATACATTTTCATAACATCTCAATATACTTCACATAAAAGGAAGAAATAAAAAGATAATACATCAATTAATCTTTAAATAAAAGCTCACGGTGTTATATTTTTTGTAACCATCTGCTGTCTGCTGACACTTAAATCACACATTATAAACTATATAAGATAATTAATGTTATGAACAGCTTGCATTAATTTTTTACCTTTTATCTGTACCTCGTATGTTACATAACTAGTCAATATAAGAAGCTTATCTAGGTTTTCAATAATTAGGATTTTTATCTTATATTGAAAGAGACAGGGAGATTTCAAACATTTTTTTTTCTTTTCAAAGAGAAAGTAGCTTCCTTAGTGCATTTGATGAAAATAGTGCGTTAAGTCTTCAGCTTAAATGTTTCTTAATTTCATGCGAAATGTATTTCATGGTTTTAATGCGTTTAAGTGAACGTGGAAAAACAAGTTCAAAGCTTTATAAACGAGATAACTGTTTTACTTTACATATATCCTCTTTCAATCGAATAAGATTTTTCATAGTCCTATATTTTACAACCATGTATATAAAGAAGTAAACATGTATAACATTATTTAAGTACATAATATATTCCAATTATTGTTATATTTCGTGTATATTTTAAATCCAATTAAAAGGGCTAAAAATGTTTGTGTTCCTGTAGAGATGGACACGTTTGTTTTAACAACAAGAAAGAAGTTATACTGATGCAATAATACCATGAAGATCATGAAGATAACGAGGATAATGGTGTATAACATCTTCTAGACGGTATTACCTCGTTTACAGACAGATCACAAGATAAACGCACGTTTGATCTCTAATGTTGGCGCATAACGTAGCTTACTCTTACCAAGGCCTGTTCACCATGGAATACCGGAAATATAAATGCCGGAAAGAATTAATCATACAAAAAACATAACTGACCCTGATTGTTGACTTATATATAACGGCTAGATTAAATAAACACTTATAAAAATGAATCAAATGTTATAAAGCTATATATTTGCTGAATGTGGTATCCAAAATGTGTGTTTGAATTTTGGAAAAAAATGTTTCGGAACATTCTATTTTGTTTATATACAGTATTCATGTCTATTAGATAACAAAGATATTTTATGCTACAACTCTTTCGATAACCAACCATAAGATTATGGAAACGATATAATGTTAGTTTGTTTTTAATTTTTGTAAAAGAATTAAAGAGATATAGCTATGTTTCTTTGAATACAGCAAAACATGTATGACACAAGATATACACAATGTTATGATTTAGTATGTTTAAGATATTTAATATAATATCAATTAAGTGACTGCGGTTAATTTAACGAGAGGATTTTTACAAAAGTTCAGCTTGGTCAGCTGTAAAGATGAACATACAGAAGCAGACAGTGAGATTTTACAAGAAATTGTTAATAATTAACCATCATTTTTTTATCATTTATTATCATTGTTGTTCATTCGTCCAGCGATTGTTGTTGGGATATGCGGATATAAACATGCCGGTGAGATTTTTGTGTCACGTGATATATATGCACTCGTATATCCCGCCACCAACTGTATCAATACAATTCAAATTAATTTATTATGCTATCCACATCTAGTTAAATTTAGGTATTCTACTACTTCAAAAGCAGTAAATATTTCATAAATATTTTAGATATAAGACATATTAAAGTTACCCTGCTAAACTCATGTTACGGATTTGTTCTGCTTCGAATTTGGAACAGTCCATTTAAAATTTAAGGCACACAAATTAAGCTATGAATGCGGGAGCTCTATATTGATGACTATCGGTTCTAGTAGGTAGCGAATTGAACAAAATATGTACGGTCGTCTTGAAACAAACGCATCAAATATCCCATGGTCATTGATTAATGTTTATGTAAGGATATTTCGTCTCATGCGTAAACACTGGGCAATTTCATTCGGTATAAAAGTATTGTTTATTAGAATATCATGTGGGGGAAAAACCACTATACAATTTATACCTTTGTACTAGTTTGAAAATATAAGATCCTGAGTAAGCATATTCTATATCTAGATATGTTCGTGGTTTAATAATTTTGTAATGTTAGAAAAAACATCATGTTTGCTGTTTTTGCTGTTTGATTTGTTCAAGGTATAACCTGATGCTACAATCTTGTTTTATAGTTATGAAAGTTATTCTTTTTAATTCTATCAATTATAACTCTAATAGCAAATTGTGATATTATGAAGATACAAAGTATATTAAATATACGCTTGACCTGCATTCTTATAGCACTTGATTTAGAAAACTTTTGTATAAAATTTGGTTTTTAATTAAGGTCAAAATTGTATTTGATATCATCCCTTTTACTGATGTTTATACTTCATAACATAAGGTTGCCCCGTACTGGAATTCACTGTACTTTCTTTTTATTTTTCCGGTTCTTCTGGATCATTGATTCAGCACGTAAATGTGAAAGATCGAATACTGCTTAAGTTTTTGCTTTGTGCATGAGGGATGTGGTGCCCTTTAACGTTATTTCTCGTGACATAATCAAACCAAGACTAGAATTCTAATATAACATTATTTGCGATTATTTGCGGAAAATTGTTAATAAGAAATTGGTAATTATTGGATAGTTATCCAGGAAATCAGGTAAAGCGGATAGACTGCCAAGATATGACAAACAAATGTGTGACACACACATTATATAGTATCATGTTTCACAATATTGTTTAAAGCGTTTCTTACAAGAATTACAAGTATTTTAGGCAAATAACAGGGAATCGTATGATGATCCTGATGAGGTAAAACGCTGTGTCGGAAGAAACATTATATACAGATTAAATATAAATATAATCAAATATCCTTTCTGTCAACAGGTTTAAGATCAGCTATTGATACATATTTATATACAACATAAAAATGTCTAAATCTAGATTCTGCTTGCTTAGAAAATGATAATAAAATTATAGGTTTAAAAGTTATATTTCTTATCTACAAAAATAAAGGTTTTGTTTGTGGTATTTTAGTTCTGTCGATTCTATCTTTTCTAGTCTGGTGGTCCCAGTATTCTTTCATGAATACTATAACATCTCTCTTAGGAACCGTTGCCTTCTTTTAAAAAAAACTTAAAGCAAATGTCTGTGATAACCATGCTTCAACCCAGTCTGCAATTTTCTAATGAAATAAGACATTTATAGGTTTTGTTTGTGATATTTTAGTTCTATCAATTCTTTTCTTGTCTAGTGGTCCCAGTATTATTTCATGAATATTATTTGATCACTCTTGAGATACGTTGCCTGATATTATTTTTAGGATCTGTCTGTGATAAGCAGGCTTCAACCGAGTCTGCAATTTTCACGTACTATTTGATCACTCTTAGTGTACGTTGTCTGCTTTTTAATTTTCTTTAAGCTAATATCTGCAATTTTCATGTACTTTTGTTGCGAGTTTTGCTTTCGGGGGATCTCACTTTATCCGCATTATTTTCATTATGTGAAATATATATAATTTACACGCTAAATGTTTTAAGTAGATGATAAATGACCAGAATCAAAGCAAAAAAAGAAAAACAACAACACATAAACAAAAACCTGAATTCAGTCTGATTATAATATTTGATATAAAAGTAAACGATTGTTTAATTTTCACAAGCCGTGCTCTATTACACAAATATCTTGTTCTTACAACCTGAAATATACCTACCTGTTGTCTGGATGGATTTCTAAATTTAAGCGTCTCAGTTTTGCATACGTGCGTATAATATTTATTCTAATGTATATCGGCAATTTGAAGAAGTTCAAGGTGGTTGATATTTAAAAAGCCTGTAACTCTTATAAACGTTAAAATCGTTTTAAAATCAGCAGTTTATATCATAATTTGTGTTTAACTCATTATTACCTGCTAGACCGATATCGATAAGTTTTTTCCACAAGTGTTAACCCAGGCTAGCCATCACATTTTATTTTGAAATTACCCCCCCCACCCCCATGCCCCATAAAAGATCAATGTTTTGTCCAGATTGAAAGATGGAAAGTAAATTAAAGATTACTAGTGTTGTAAGGGTCAATACACTGTTTCGAAATGAGATACGTGTACATTGTTAAACAGCTCATTACTTATTTGAGATAATATAACGTGTATCATATCATGACACTTCAGTACAAAAAGTGAATATAGAATATTTTGAAAAAATATGTATTGTTTTTGTCAACAATTATCGATATAAGCTGAGACATACGCTCCTTGTCAAGATTTGACAATCA
Organism: Ruditapes philippinarum; assembly: GCF_026571515.1. Lineage (NCBI taxonomy): Eukaryota > Metazoa > Mollusca > Bivalvia > Venerida > Veneridae > Ruditapes > Ruditapes philippinarum. The sequence goes on from NW_026858134.1 coordinate 87,019, forward strand.
TACTTTAAGTACTAGAACTCACAGAATATGTTACTTTTTAAGCTGGAATGATCTAAAAAGCTGATATTAGCTGACAATGAAACGTACCAAATTGCGGCATTAATGTCATGGATCTCATTGGATATTTCAAAACGAAGATGTTTGTAAATGTATACAGTACATGTATGTTGGGACTAAAAACTGACATGCTTTCATTTTAGCATCTTCATTTTCTTTATAAATCAATCATATGTATGAAAATGTAACATCGTAAAATATTAACACGAATTTATTACAACATTCAAAGATATGCGTAGTTTGGAATTCTTACTTTATTAAATGCGTTGTTTACTTGTTAACTGGTTTTAATATTCTATGCATCTGTCGATACACCCTTTTCATTGTTTTGAGGAATCTTCCAATTTTCACATTTTTTTCTGTAACAACAATAATTTTTGTGCATTGTTAATCTTTTTCATATAAAACCTTTTACCTTGGCATAGACGTTTTCTGCTTGCTAATCCTGTGATAGAATAGTATAAAGTAGCTTCTTTCTTCTGCTTTTTTTCTATACAAATGTCTTATATTTAGTCCAATCTTTCTGGGTAAGCAGATTATATTTTTATGAGCATTTAATGTAAGATAATAAAGAAATAATACGGTATCAGAGGTGTGTATCGACTATTTAATATGTATGTTACGTTTTGCGGCATTTATTTCATTCACTTCTTTAGAACAGTTTCTTGCATAGCAGACTGGCGTTTCCGTGAGTTTTGCCAATGCCGGAAATTTCATCTGGCATGGGGTGCCAGATGAGTCGCGTGCCAAACAACAACGTCATTTTAGCGCACTTTATGAATGAACCGCGTTAAAATGACGTCGTTTAGAAGGGAAATATGTGCTTAGAATGACGTCATTTCGCCGTTGTAAGTTCATACGCTATTGTAAGAAAATAGTTATGGATGAAATGACTTTAATTTCCATGCACATATATCATATTGAGGTAAAATATTTTAAATATGAGATAATATGGCAGAATATGCAAGAAAAAATATCTGACATATGTTTGCGGTTCGGACCGGAATATCCGTCCCGAGGGACCCGCCCATTGGGCGGTAACGAGGCTTGCCGAGATATTATTAATCTAGCATGTCTAGTTCGAATGTGATGCAATAAACTTAATGAATATACCATCAATTTCCGTCACTGATATTTAAAATAACTTTTGTAAGGTAATTAGTGAATTAAAGCAGCATGTATACAAATGCAAACTTTCATGAAAAATTTAAAGTTGTACTTAAAAAGTAACACATTGTTAAGTTAACAAAGAGAGTAATATAAATAGTGCAAACGGCATTTACAATCTCCACGTAAATTAAAAAACAGTGGTAAAAATGTACAAAAAATACGCCTTACTGCGTTAGTCACTCAGTAGAAATGTGGTAATAAATACTTCAAAGTCAGTCATTTATCGCAAAAAAATATGTAAATTATTACTTGAATTTTTTTATTTAAATCTAAGTTAATTTGTTTGAAATATGAAAAACGAGATCAACAAGAATGAATGAATGCAACAACGAGGAACACAAAAGTGTCACCATAACTGTATAAATCAACAGACATCTGACGAACACAAAGGGGCGCCGCCTTGGAACAGTCAGCAGCATAAGCACTGCTGAGGAGTTCAAACCGGTCAATGGTGTACCAAACCTCGCTCTTAGTCTTACCATGTTCCTTTAAAACGAAACATCACCGCCAAAGTGTAGTCTGATCTGGAGGCATACGCCTTTAAGTTTTCTAAAATGGTGAATTCTTTCAGAGCATTCTTAGTCATTCAAATGACTTTAAGAAAGTACTAAAGTCAAATTATGACATGTTATATTTAATCTATATATATGTAACATTTAATATTGATGGCAATTAATGAGAAGTCTTAACTTTATAACCGTAAAACATAAATCTACGGTACAGGTTATTCAAAATTTCACACCAGTACCTACTGAACATTTTCTTTAACAACCCTATTGCTTAAAGATCCTGTAACACAATTTTTTCATGGTTTTATTTCAAAAATATGATCCTTAAATTAAGATTTGTCAATATTGTAAGTTCCAATAAGCATTATTTATAACGATATTACCCAATTTAACATTTCATGTAAATAAAGGGAGGTAATTAGAAAGTTATTTTCTATAAATTCTAAGTCAAATTTTCCAATAAGAAATGAATGCATACAATTTATTGATTACATATAATGTGCACAAATATTTGCAGTACACATTTTACATATTCTTCGATGTTTGAAAATTGTTTTATTTGCATAATTATATACATATATAAACTTTTGCAAGTGTGGTATACACACAGTAACAATATCAATCACAAAACATACAGGATCTTTAAAGACATTATAAATCTGCAAAAATAACTGTAAATGTAAGTATCGTAAAGTTTTGAAAATCATGTATAAAACTATTAAAAATAAGGCATCCCTGGAAAAGATGTGCACCATGCATTCGGAGAATCAGCAAGTGGTTCTTGTAACAATAACTATAATGTCGATTTCTAGTGAGATATGATCGCAAACATGCAGCTTTTGAAAATATTAAAAGACTTACATATCAGTGTTATGAATTGTGTTTTGATAACAGGCATCTTAAATCTTAATGAAAACAAGATATTATTCTGTAGAGATTCCATTTTGCACACTATTGTAACAGTGTTACACAAAATCGATATGAACAGTTTTTGCAGTTACTGTATGATGTTATCCTAAATAATATTAAATAAACTTAGTGTTTTCATATTTGAAAAAATATTTCTATACTTTTATGGCTAGTGTTTTTGTCTTTTAATCTGTTCATATAGTTTTTGAAATCAACTTACAAAGTCGAATATTAATCAAAATTTAAAAATTCATTTTCAAGAAAGATAATCTTTCTTCCTCGCTGATTGATAAAAAATCTTATACAAACTATCTTTGTTAAAAAGTTACCACATGATATTTTTCGTGTACCTCGGATTATGCAAACTCGAGCAAAACTTTTCTGATATTTTGCCATTATTGACCTTGAGGAATATTCTTTGCAGCATTTTTAAGATAAATAAAATATAGTATTTTTTTAAGAATACTCCATAATAATATAGTGATATACTGAATAAATAAACTGAATCAATCGCCTAGACGGCTTGTTTGTGAACGTTATTCAAAATAGCAGAAGGCATGCCTTGCAAATAATACTAAAAATGGCAACAATCGATTGGTGTAAGGACATCTTATACTCAATGGAACAAATAAACCATCCATCTCGAAGAATGTGGGTAGTATTTGCAAAGATACCAGTAACATATCATGAAGTAAGGATTTGGTTCTTATTTGCAATGAGACCAATTAATTATCATGAATTTAGGGCTCCTCCTATCAAGATAAACGTATTGATTTTTATTTAAATAAAGGAAAAATGGATGAATTGAAACATTCCAAACGTTTAAGGAGGTGCAATGTCATAGAAAACCGGTGACCATCCACCTAATTTGACATAATTGTATAAATATTATCCAACTTAAAATGTTCTTATAATTTATGAATAATAGATGAGATACGCACATCAAATCCACATCTATTATCTTTTTTACGTTATCAGGAATTATTTCATTCATTTGTTGTTTTTCTCATAATACAGATAGATGTGGAAAAATGATGTAACCAAGAAATAACACATGGCTTTATAAAATGCCATTGGTGCTGCGAGCAATCAGTGCCATGATTGTATATGGATTAATAAAGTTATGAAAACAACTGTCAAGAGTCAATTGTTTGGCAATTTATTCGGAACATATTTCCTGGAATATAATATTTATTGATCAGTAAGGGTTTTTTAATTAACGATTCATAAGCAAACAAATGCATATTTTTCAAAGGTAAACACACGCCAATATAGCACGCTTTAACGATAATGTATCGCACATGAAGTATGATAAACAAGATCAACACGGAAAGGCGGCGTTCAATGAACGCAAGTCACGTAATGTGATATCTTTTTTATTAAATGAGTTTATTACACTCCTGTACTGTAGTGCATGTGATAACACATGTTGTGACATTTTCGAGAAATAGCGACTGGGTACATAACTGTATTAAATGATTGACCCCTTTGCAACATGAATATATTCAAGTTTGTTTGGGTTTTTTGAGAAGACATAGCTCCTGATTTATTATAACTTTCAAACAATCCTGTGTGAGAATTCAGAAGTTGAATCACATGGATATATGATATGAAGAAGAAGAACTTTTATTTGCACTAAAGCTCTAAAAAGAGCCATTGACAAAGCATCAATATATATACATACAAAAAATAAAAACATGGCAATACGTGAGAAGAAGTCGAAATGGCATGTGTATTCACGGAAAATTTTTTTGGTAAATGGGAAAGTAGCTCATACACATTAAGCTGATTCACTGTGCCATATAAAATTACCAAACCAAAGAGCTTCAGGGAACAATATTAAACGAAGAGTGGTTTCACATGACATCTCGCTTGGGAGAGGCAGAATAAATAATGTAAATATTACAATACGACAAAACATATTAATTTATATATAATAATGATATGGTTAACGAGTTTGGATGCTCCTAGATAATATGTTGATATCATTTAAGGATGTTGCTCTTTCTTGGAAAGGGGCGCTATCCACAAATGATACATAGTGCTAAATATGATACATTCATCAACACATAAATGCCCCATCGAAAAACGAAAACGAAAATATAGAGCACATGATGGTGATCTGTACATAACAACGGTATTATAAACAGAAAGATTAGGGGTCTCCATCAACGGAACCATTTTTAAAGGTATATATGACTAGGTTATCATCAAAGTCCTAAATATTATATTTACACCATAAAGCATTTTGTTTGACCAAAAAGATTAAAGTAGTCTTATAAAATGATATAGATATATCTATATATATTTTATCGAGTCACCGTTTTCATTTTAGATGAGTTAACCCTTGACAGAAAGGGTAAATATCAAAAGCCGGTTATAATATTTATAATGTAAAGCAATTTATTTTTACAAAACATTTTGTCTTAGTAAGCATTAACCTAGAATTATGCTATAGATATATCTACGTGTAAAATTGGCAAATCTACAGTGAATTGATCTGTTGCTGACGTTAAATAAAAGCATGATACGCATAAATACTTACATTACGAATATCTGTTTCATTTTCTGTATTCATAAGAGAAATAAATTTAAAAATACTGGGGTGATTCCAATAGTATCTCTTGATATATTTTGTACGAAGTTCTTTAAACATATTACATACAAGTACAAAATGGTATTCATCTTCTAATGTATTAGATATATGACAAATTCGTTCATTAAAAGGAATATGTATAGAATGGGTTGTATCGCCCGAAGGAGTATTCTCACGATCCGTGAGACAGTACAAATCGATCCTGGTGTATGTTATTCCTTTCACAAATGAACCAAATTCAAATTCACACATTATTTTTAAATCAAAACAATGACGTGACACTGGATAATCACATGATTTAAAAAGGCAATATCTCGAGCAAACATAAAATATAAACAGAAAGCTTCGTCCCAAAAGTGCAAAAATCGTTTAAGTTCGCCCGAGTATCCTTTTTAAGAGATACTTCTTGATTTTCAGGGGGGGGGGGGTTGTTGTTGTTGCTTTTTGTTTATAATTTTTTTCTCTCAATAATTACAGATTTTTAAATCACCCATTAAATACTGTATCACAATAAGTTACTTTTTAAGCTGGCGTGAGCTGATATTAAGCTGACATAAGCTGACAACGGAAGTTCTAATTTGCAGCATTAATGTCATGGAAAAATGAAGATGCTTGTAAATGTACACAGTACATGTATTTCAGACCTAAACATTGACGTGCTTTCGTTTTAACATCTTCTTTTCATAAATGAATCAATCAAATGTATTACAAGTGTTGCACGTTAAAAAAGCAAGAGCCAGCGCCGAGTGATGACAACGCTCGACCTTTTTACTTTTTGTAAAGGCGAATAAATAAACAGTTAAAACAAATCTTACATTTTCCTTTTTTCATAAATTTAATAAGGTCTGTCTAGTCACACTGCTTGTTTTATCCAACAAAAATTAAATACTTTGACCTTGACGGTCATGGTCATTTAAAGCTTAAGGTCAAGTTCAATCCTTTTAGAAGATCTTGTAAATAATCCATTGGCTAATTACCATGTTACAGCCAAATATAGCCATAATCAGTGAACATTAAATAATATTACCTTAAACGTCAAGGTTATACATAAGTCAATGCCAATGTAAGTTGATTATACATGAAGAAGGTCCTAACCTAAAAGATGTTATATCTAAATATGAAGTTAATACATTCATAAATAACAAAGTTATAGCCAGTTAAAGAGACTAAAACAAAATAATTTCATTAATTTGACGTTGCCAACCAAGGTCAATTGAAGGTCAAGATCATTATTCAATATGTTTGTTTGGTAGCAAGTCTTGTTATGTCTAAATCCAATTTGTTCATAAATAACAAAATTATGAGAAATTAACCAAAATTCAATAATTTGACGGCCAATAACATTTGAAGCTCAATGTCAAGGTCAATTTAACCTGTTGTTTTGGCCAAGTATGACAACAACCCGTTTAATAATTACCACCTTACAGTCAATAAAAGTAGTAACCAGTGAAAATAAAATAATTGTACCTTCAAAGTAAAGGTCATAACTAAATCAATGTCAATTTGTGTTTGATATACATGAAGGTCTTATCTTAAAGATTGTTGTGATAATTATATGAAGTCAATCCATTCATTAACAAGTAAAATGGTTTCCTGCGGTTAACATTTAAATCATATAATTAAAGATATTTCATTTAACTACTTTCAACATTTTTTTTTTTTTTGGTGGGGGGGGGGTATAAATAAACGTTTGTATCAGGAATATAGTTGACAATAATCGATCAATATAGAAGAAGGTCTTTGGAAACTGGTGACCGTTGAAGACCGGAGAAGGTCGAACATAAAACAATTATTTCTTTTTAAGAAAATGATTAAATAGGCCTACCATTTTATGAATAATTCCGAGCAAAAAATAAATATTAAAGTAAACACACAAGTTTACGCAGAAAATATCTCTTTTTATTATGGCAGATGCCACTACGAATATTTTAATTTTGTAGATTTTCAGTATAAACAATTTAATGTTTGTAAAGTTTGAGATAGATATTAAAGAAACATTGATAATTTTCAAACACATCATTCAAGTTTTCCACCTTAAACGGTAAAAATAATTATAGAAAATTAGAAATATCACGTAATAGTTTTTTTGTTCTCAAAAAGGTATAATTCGGACTAATTCCCTACAGGTAAATCCGTAACGTACCGGCAAACGGTATTTAGCTGGGTTTTCGAAAAGGTCAATTAACCCGAAAAGGTCAATTAACCAATCATATACGGTTTACAGATCACATGCTCCTCCATGTACCGAAAACAGGTCACGTGCTCCTCTATGCCTCAAAAGTTAAACGCGTACCAATACCCTGCGGTCTCCAGACCGCAGGGAATAACAAAAGTTGGAGCCAGATACAGCAAAAAATGAAAATTTCAATAATTTGACCTTCAATGATAAGTGAAGGTCAAGTGTTACATGCGTAAAAAAAGAATAAAAAGAAATTTACAAGAATTTAACACAATTTTCACAGATATGCACATTTTAGAACTCTTACTTTATTAAATACATTTTCTACTTGTAAACTATTTTTATTATTCTATACCTCTGTCGACACACCCTTTTCATTGTTTTTGAGGAATCTTCTCTGTTCCAAAATATGTTTTATCTCACAATTTGTCCTGTAACAACAATATTTCCTGCACATTGTTAATCTATGCAAATCAACATTCATATTATACAATTTACCTTGGCATAGATGCTGTCAGCTTCCTACTGTTGTGACAGAAATAGAATAAAATAGCTTCTTTTTACTGCATTTTTCTATACAAATGTCTTATTTTTAGTCCAGCCTTCCTAAGTAATCAGATTATATTTTCATGAGCAGTTTATGTAAGATAATACAGAAATAATACGGTATCAGAGGTGCTTATCGGCTATATAATATGTTATGTGATGTTAAGTTTTGCGGCATATATTTCATTGACTTCTTTAGAAACAGTATCTAGCATGTCTAGTTTGAATGTGATGCATCTAATAAACTTAATGATTAGACCAGCAATTTCCGCCACAGATATTTATAATGTCTGTTGTAAGGTCATTAGTTAAAGCAGCATATCTACAAATTCAAACTTTCATGAACATTTGAAAATGTACTTAAAAACTTAAACATTGTAAAGTTAATAAAGAGAGTAATATACATATTGCAAAAGGCGTTTACAATATTCACGTAAATTACCAAAAAGAGGTACAAATATACAACAATACGCCAGACTGTGTTATTCGCGCAGTAGAAATATAATAATAATTTATGCAAAATCAGACATAAACAATATGTAAATCATTACTTGAATTTTTTTTCTTTTCTTGAAAGTTTAGTAAATGTGTTTGAAGTCTGATCTGGAGGCATGCAGCTTTCAGTTTTCTAAAATGGTAATTTTTAGAGATCATTTTGGCAATTCAAAATGACTGTTTTAGTTTAATGACATTTTATATTATATTAATGTTAAATTTAATATTCTAACACTATCGGAAATTTTTCTATATAAACAAAGAAGGCCCGAAGCGTGCATTATTCTGCAACAATGCACTCGCCGTTCTTATTATCTCCCTGTGTATTTTCACATTAAGGGCGCCATTTTGTTTGAAAAATCTGGTAAATTAAAACAATTTTTTGTCGAATTTTGTTGTGAAAACTATCTAGAATGAAAGAAAATGGTCGAACTAAGAAAATAAATCCGAACACCAATATCTTTAATTCAGTCGTTAACGCTGTACAGACGTTTAAAGTGTTGTTTACGTGACGTCACAATGTAGCGCCAAACAGCACGTGCAAAACAATCAAAATTTAACGTCGCAGACGAGTTAAGTTTTACATTTATTTCACTTTTGATAATTTGTATTTCGCTTGGAAAATTATAGACTGAAATAAAATAACCAAACAAAGTTTTATCAACGTTTTCAAAATTCGTTATTCTCAAAATTTTTCTACACACGGTAGATTTAACGACAGTTTTTTTCAACCCACTGGAACGGCCTTTAAAGAACGTTTCTATTGGCAACTCTGAGGCGAAAACAAATTTAACCGCCAAACAAAAAGTCCAACTTTATAATAATAATTATATTTTTTCTTGACGTGTTAGAATGGAAATAGATATTAATTCTTCGTGCATTATTGTATAATAATGCACGTTTTTCGTTCAAATGCTTTGTAATTAATCACTCAGGCCTATCGGCCTTCGTGATTATATTACTACGCATTTGAACTCAAACCGTGCATTATTCTACAACAATGCACTCAGAATTGATATCTATTTCCTAATTGATTGCAATAAGAAGTCGTTAATCATAAATGTTCGGTACAGGTTATTCAAAACGTCACACCAGTACCTACACAAATTTTCTTCAACAATCCTATGACTTAAAGACATTATAAATTTCTGCAAAAAAAGTATCTTAAAGTTTTGAAACTCATGTATCGAACTTTAGACAAAAAGCCATCCCTGGAAAAGCTGTGCACCGTACATTTATGAATCAGCAAATGGTTTTTGTATCAATAATTATAATGTCGATTTCTAGTGAGATGGAATCGCACACATCACAGCTTTAAAAAATATTAATAGCCTATCATATCAGTGTTATGAAATGTGTTTTGATAACAGACATCTTAAATCTTAACGAAAACGAGATTTTATTCTCGAGACATTTTAGATATTCCATTTCTCACTGTAAGACAATATCCATATGAAACGAGTTTGTAATAATTACTGTCTGTTGTTACTTTTAACTTGGTAAATAACCTGAGTATTTTTATATTTGAAAAAAAAAACATTTATGGCCAGTGGTTCATTTTATATCGTATTTGATATTAACTTACACCGTCGAATGTTAATTAAAATTTAAAAATTCAGTTTCAAGAAGGATAAATCTTTCTTCTTCTCTGATTGATAAATAAACATGTACAAACTATCTTTGTTGAAACGTTACCACATGATATTTTTTCATGTACCTCGGATTATACATACTCGATCAAAACTAGTCTGATATTTTGCCATTTTTGCCCTTTGCCGTCTTTTTCAGGATAAACAAGATAAAGTATCTTTTGAGAACACACCATAATAATATAGTGATAAACTGGATAAATCGCCTTTGCGGCTTTTAAAATAAAGTTGTTTTTCTGAACGTTAATCAAAATAGCAGAAGGCATGCTTCACAAATTGTACTAGGAAATGGCAACATTCGATTGGTGTAAGGAAATCTTATATGGAAACCATTTAACTATTACGAAGTTAGGCTATGGTTCTTATATATGTTATGAGACCTATAAACTATTACGAATTTAGGATGTGGTTTATATATGCAATAAAGTAGTAACATATTAAAATGTTAGGATGTGGTTCTTATATGCAATGAGATCAATAAACTCTCTTGTAGATAAGATGAGGTTCCTCCTTTCAAAATGTACGTATTGATTTTCATTTTAACAAAGAAAGAATGATAGAGACTTGCAAAATTCCAAAAGCTTTAAATGGTGAAAAGTAAAACAAACGGTGACCACCCACCTTATTGACATACTTGTATAAATATTATCAAACTTAAATGCTCTCATAACTTATGAATAATAAATGAAATGCGCACATCAAATCCCCATTTATCATCTTTATATGATAACAGGCATTATTGCTTTCATTAGATTTTTTTTTCATAATACAATTGGATGTGGAAAAATTATGTAACCAAGAAACAACACATGACTTTTCCAAATGTCTTCGTGCTGCGAATTATCTGAAAACATGTCGTATGTAAGACAACACTGCCATGGTTGTATAAGAGGTAATTGTGGAAACAACTGTCGAGAGCAAATTGTTTGACAATTTATTTGGAATGTACTAGTATTCCCTGGAATAGAATATTTATTAATTACTTTCGAATTTTGAAAAACAGTAAATATCAGCGGTTCATAAGCAAACTGATGTATGCTCTTCGAAAATAAACAACAGTATCTGGGGGCTAGAATGCCATTCAATTATTACCCAAAAGAAATTTGAAATAAAGGAATGTTCGAAATTATCTTAAACATTAACCTGTATAAATTAATCATGTTGATAGTTATAATACTTCTGATTAAATTGGCAGGAGTAAACGCATGTACGTATATCGTCAAAATATTTATAACGAATATAAAAATGACAGGAGCTGCGTCTTTTTTTATTTAATTCTGTTAACATATATTTGACTGACGTGACGCGCCTAATGTCGCTATAACGCTATGTTTGTATATATCGCAAATGGCGTCACGTTATATAAAATCGTTTTTAATTACATTCCTGTTATAAAAACATATCGTGATATTTCGTGAAAGAGGTACTGTGTAGGGCTAGAATATCGTAACTGTATTACATGGTCGATCCCTTTGTAAAGTGAATGGATTCCAGTTTTCTCAAGATTTTTTTAAAGACATGCTTCTGATTCATTATAACTTTAAATCAATCCTGTGTGAAAATTAAGAAGTTGAATCACATGTATAAAATGGGTTGAATCGCCCGAAATAGTATTATTACGATTCGAGAGACGGTACAAATTGATCTTGGTGTGTTGTTTTCTTTTCAAAAATGAATCAAATTCACATTTACACATTATATTGTTAAGCCAATACAATGACGTGACATAGGATAATCACTAAACATAAAAAGGCAATATCTCCAGCAAATTTAAAATGACATAAACTGACGGCAGCAATCATTGTTTGGCAGTAGAAAGATCATATAAAAATACTTCTATAAATACCAAAGAGGGATGTTCACGGTCTGTACGGGTGTGTTTTATGAATAAAAATGCATCTTTTCTAAATCATTATTCAAACAGATATTGTTTTATTCATTATTATATAATAATAAATTGTTTACCAATAATTAGGAACTCACGAACTACTTTTTAACATTATCGGCTTTACATCAAATAACCTTTAATACAAAAATTAAGAAAAAATCTTTATTCGCCCTTTGTTTGCAACCTTATCACTATTTGATAATTTTTAATAGCAATATAATTAATTTAAAAATATATTTTCTAACAATAATTATAGTTTCGGGTAAGTCATCTGATGATGCCTTGCCTGTTGGTAAATTTTATGAACTATGATTTGTTAAAATGGTTCCTCATTGCGTTATATTTTCATGTCTATATTTTGATCGTGCATGTATCCGATGATTTATTAGTATACATACATTTCATTAAGAGCACACTAAACTTCATATAATATAAAGATAAAAACAAGATAATACGTCAAATAATATTCAAATAAAAACACAAGGTGTTATCTTCTTTGGTATCATCTGTTGTCTGTTGATACTAAAATCACACATTATAAACTATGTAAGATAATTAATATTATGAACAGCTTGCATTAATTTATTTACCTGTTAGCTGTTCCTCTTATGTAACATTATTAGCCAATATAACAAGCTAAACAAAGTATTTCAAAATTAGGATTTTCGTCTTATTTTAAAAGAGACAGAGAAATTTCCAACTTTAAAACTAATTTCCAAGAGAAAAAATTCTCCCTTAGTGCATTTGATAAAATTAGAGAGTTAAATGTTCAGCAAAAACGTTTGTTAATTTTATGCGAAATTACTTTCATGATTTAAATGAATTTTAGTAAACCTGGAAAACAAACTAAAAGCTTTATAAATTGTTTTACTTTATATATAACCTCTTTAAATGAAATTAGATCTTTCATGGTCCCATATTTGTCTACCATGTATATAAGTAAGTACAAATAATCAACACTATTTAAGCGCATTGTATATTTCAATTGGTGCTGTGCAAATTTTAAATTGAAAAAAAAACTTTTATATGTGTCCCTGTATAGATGGAAACTTTTGATCTAAGGTACATTATATTGAAATCATTCATTCTATTGTTGTAGAAGGGGATTGAAAATGTTTTCAGGTTCATTTTGCAAATAATCCGCACCTTTCCGTTCCCGTGCATATGTAATTATTCACTTAATTATTGTCCAATGAGAATTGACGTTACTAACGTTCGGGATCCTAAATAAGTCAGATCAAAAACTATCAACCAAACTAACAAACTGACTAATTAACTTACTTACTTACTTATTTACTGACTTACTATGCAACTAACTAATTAGCCTATCATCATATCCGATTATTAATTGCTAACAACAAGACTGAAGTAATACTTATGCAATAAAACCACGAAAATACTGCAGATAACAAGGTGATGGTGTATAATATTTTCTAGACTGCATTACCTCGTATAGAGACAGATCACCAGATAAACGAACGTTTGATCTCTACTAATGGCGCATAAAGTAACTTACTCCTACAAAAGCAATTTCAACATAGAATACCGGAAATATAAATGCGGCTTCTGAATCATACGATTAACATTGATGACTCTGATTGTTGACTTCGGGGAATTCTTGATAATCGTTTAAATCCGCTAATGTTATATAATGCTCATTCAAATGAACCACAATATTAACATTAATGAAATGGCTACTTCATAAATAGTATTTATATTATTATTTAAAATTTTGAAATATCTTTGTTCCTTTTTCTTATGGGCAAAAGACGTATGCCTAACGGTTATAATAATTTAAAGATGATTAAATTACAGGTTTAAAAGTTATACTTGTGATCCAAAACGACATATAAATGTTTTGTTGGCAGTATTTAAGTTCTATTGATTAAATTATTTTTCCTTGTTTGGTGGTCCTAGTATTCTTTCGTGAATACTATATGATCACATTTAGGGTATGTTGCCTGCTTTTTAAATTTTCTTTAAGCATGTGTTTTCATTACGTTTAAAAACTCCATTTTATTTAGAACTGCTTGTTGTTGTCTCGTTTAAGGTAGTACTACACGCATTCATTCTTTGTCTTCCAGACAGAACGCCGCTGTTAATGGAATGCCACAAAAGGACATTGTAAGGTCCATGATCATTGCCGTATGAATGCATCTGTGTAAAATGTTAAGTGCTGCTAAAGCCGGTGTAGTGGACATAATCTTACAGTTACCATTGGCGTCCATGAACAGACTAAATCAACACGATCAAGCTTATTTATCTGCTAAGATCTGATTATAATATATGATATGAAGATAAACAGATAATCTTCACAACCGGTGCTCTAGTACAAAAATAACTTGTTCAATATACATGCCTGTTAACTAGATAAATTTTTACATTTGAGTGTCTCTGTATTGCATACGAGCGTGTAATGTATTCTGCATTGGCAATTTGAAGAGTTTCAAGATGGTTGTTATCAGAAAAGTCTGTTACTCTAATAAACGTTATAAATACCACTTGTGGTTAAAATGTTTAAATATCAACATTGAACGATCACAAAAAGAGGCACTAAAACACATTCCAACATTTCTTTTAAAAGTTTTTACAGACAATCATATATATCATTTAAATTTTCAGTTTAATCATTTAAAATCAGCACTTTGAACCAGTTGCCTGCTGGACAAATATCGATAAGTCTTTGTCACAAGTGTAGAGCCAGGCCAGCATGGACATTCTCTTGAAATTCTGCCTAATGATAATCACTTTTAGAAAAAATAAGTTGAAAATCATTTATATACATTTACTGCCAGTAGTTCTTTTTATTTCGTATTCGAAATTTATTTACAATCTCGAAACTAAACAAAATTTAAAAATTCATTTTCAAGAAGGTTAATCATTCTTGAAGTTCCTCGCTGATTGTTCAAACTATATTTGTTAAAACGTTACCAGATGGTATATTTTGTGTACCTCAGATTTTGCATACTCGATCAAAACTAGTCTGACATTTTTCCATTTTAATTCTTTTCCTCGAGGAATATTCCTTGCAGCGTTTTTTTTTTTTTTGTTTTTTTTTCTTTCTTTTTCAGGTAAACAAAATTAAGTATCTTTCTTAAAATCACTCCATAATATTATAGTGATATACTGCATTAATAAAGGGATCAATCGCCTAGACGGCTTTTACAAAGGTCATTTTTAAGTATGCGGTTCTTAAATGCAATTGATCAATAAACAATCATGTAGATAAGATGTGTTTCTTCCTATCAAAATATACTTAAACAAAGAAGGAATGGTAGAAAATTGAACGATTCTTAAAGCATCAAGTGCTGAAATGTCAAGGAAAACTGGTGACCACCCACCTTATCGACATAATTGTATAAATATAATCCATCTTACATGCTCTCAAAACTTATGAATAATAGATGAAATACGCACAAAAAAATCCCCATCTTTCATCTTTTTACGACAACAGGAATTATTGCAATCATTAGTTGTTTGTTTGTTTTTGTTTTATTTGTGTTTTTTTATAATACATTTGGATGTGGAAAAATTATGTAACAAAGAAATTACACCTGGCTTTTCAAAGTGTCGTTCGCGCTTCGAACAATATGAAAATATATCGTATGTAAGACAACAACACTGCCATGATTGTATAAGGATTAATTATGGGAACAACTGTCAAGAGCCAATTGTTTGACAATTTATTAGGAATGTATTCCCTGAAATAGAATATCTATTTATTACTTTGGATTTTTAATAAACAGTAAATAAACGTATGACCTTCGAAAATAAACAAATGTATCTTGGGTTTGGGATGCCATTTAATAACTGTTCAAAAGGAATTTGATTAAGGACTGAAATTATCTTAAACATTTACCTGTATACATTATACATGTTACTAGTTATAAATACCTCTGATAGATTAAATGGTCAGGTACGAACGCTTGTAACTCGTCAAAATCTCCATAACGTAAATAAAATACGACAAGAGCTGCATCTTTCTTATTTATTTTTATTTTATTATTCTTGAAAAAAGAAATCTTCATTGACTCGCCTACGCTATGTTTGTATATATCGTAAACAAAGTCACGTAATGTAAAAAAGGTTTATTACACTCCTATTCTGAGGATTATGTAATAAAACACGTTATGATATTTTCTAGAAATGACGACTGTGTAGGGCTAGAATATCGTAACTGTATTAAATGATCGATCTCTTTGCAACATGAATATATTCAAGTTTTCTCGAGAGATTTTTCAAAGACACAGCTTCTGATTTATTATAACTTTCCATCAATCCTGTGTGAGCATTCAGAAGTTGAAATACATGGATATATGATATGTATAGAATGGGTTGTATCGCCCGATTTGATTCTGCAAAATCGTATTTTCTTAATCAGAGAGACAGTAGAAATCGATCCTGGTGTATGGTTTTCTTTCACAAATGAATCAAATTCATATTCACACTTATTGAATCAAAGCAATCATTGTTTGGCAGTAGGAAGGTCAAAATACTTCTATAAATACCAAAGGGAAATGTTCACAGTATGCATGTGTGTGTTATATGATTAAAAATGCATCGTTCAAATAGATATTGTTTTGTTCATTATTTGAATAATTTTTTTTTAATTATTAGGAAAGCACGAACTGCTTTGAAACAATCATAGCAACATTGTTGTCAACTTTCAATAAATTACTACCATTTAATTCATTAATTAAGAAAAGAAATGATTGGTCAGTTGGAACCTAACCTCCTCGCGTTTACTATTTGATAATTTGTAATAGCAATATAATTCAATTAAATATATATTTTCTTACAAAAATTAATGGCCTTTCTCTGTACCTCTTATGTTACATAACTAGTGAATACAACAAGCTATGTATTTCAAAATTAAGATTTTTGTCTTATCTTGAAAGAGACAGGGAGATTTCCAAATTTAAAGACAAAAGACTGAATATAAGTTTTCATGATCATCGCCGTATGAATACATCTGTGACTATTTCTAAATTCCAACTTTATATCATTTGTATGTATAAATGTTAAGTGCAGCTAAAGCCGGTGCTATGGGGCATGGACATAATTTTGCGGTTACCATTGCCGCCCAGGAACACACTTAATCACCCTTTCTTGTTGGTTTTGTTGTTGTATTTTTTTTATTTATTTTTTTTCAAATTTAAATCAAACCGATCCATTTTATCTATTAACTTATTTAATATTTAAGCATATATACCTATATCCTTATAAAAGCTAAGTTAGTCTTACTTTTGTAACACTTTAACATCATGAGTTTCTTAGAAACAAACGAAAATAATCTGTGATGTTACAAATTAATTGTAGCGAACATTCAAATCTTTTTAACCGTGTTAAAAAACCTTCGCATTTTAAACGCACCAAAAGTAAAACTTTTCCCATTGTTAAAAACGTTACATTTCAAGCACAACATAATCAACACGTTTCCTTTTGTTAATATTTCGAAAGATCACAGAGCGCAAACTTCATTAAGTGAAATACAAATAAACTATATACACGCTCCAAATGTTTTAAGCAGACGATAAATGACCTGAATCAAAGAAAAGGGAACAACATCTGAATTCGATCAGATTATAATATTTGATAATATAAGAAACGGATGCTTCACAACCGATGCTTCAGTACAAGAATAACTTGATCTAATACACTGAAATATACCTGCCTGTTGAAGGTGGATTTCTACATTTTAGCATCTCAGTATTGCACACGTGCGTGTAAATTATTCTAAACTGGCAATTTGAAGAGGTTCAAGACGGGTACTATTAGTAAAGCCTGTTACTTAAATAAACGTTGAAATCGTAAGTTTGAAATATGTTTCTTGGCACCAGTCAGAGACAGTTACGGTTGAAAAGTTTAAATATCAACTTTGAACAAGCACTCACTGACAGGAACTAAGACAGGCTTCAAAGTTTCTGTCAGGCGATAAATCATATTATATAGATCATTTTAACGTGATTCCTAAATCAGAGCTTTGTTTAATAATTTGGGGTTCAACCCTTAGCCTGCTGGAAACGATTGTGAAATGTTTATGCCATCAGTGTAGAGTCAGGCCAACCTGCATAATTAATTTTCAATTTTTTTTGTCTAGATTCGAAAAATATGGAAAGTCCTTTTCAGATAATTTGTCGCGTATTGAAATTAGATCATTATTAAGCACACTTTGACGGGTCGTTGCTTATTTCAGATAGTAAAAGGTGTCATAGCACGCATTTTTCGTACATAAAGTGAATATAGAATATGCAGATATCGATTGAAAAATCATTATGTTTTTGTTTTCGGGGGTTCTTTTTTTGTTTTTGGGGGTTTTTTTCTCAATAATTACAGATTTTTTAAACTATATAATGCTCTTTGACAATTATCCATTAAATACTGGATCATAATATGCTACTTTTTAAGCTGGCTTGAGCTGACATTAAGCTGATATTGGCTGACAATGGAACGTTCTAAACTGCGCATTTATGTCATGGACCTAAATGGAGATGTCAAAATGAAGATGCATGTAAATGTACACCGAACATGTTTTTTGGACTAAAAACTGACTTTTATTTTATCATCTTTATTTTATTAATAAACCAATAAATTGTATGAAAAGTGTTGCACGTTTCTTAAAGCAAGAGCCAGCGCCAAGCGCGTGAAACGCTCGCCTTCTTTACTTTTCCTAAAGGCGAACAAATAATTGGTTTGAACAAATCTTAATTATTCTCTTTTTTTTATAATTTTGATAGGTCTGTCTAGTCATACTTGTTGTTTTGTCCAACCAAAATTCAATACTTTGACCTTGACGGTGAAGGTTGTTTAAAGCTTAAGATCAAGGTAGGCCAGTTCAGCCTTTTAGAAGGTCTTGTCCAAAAGGTTGTTTTGTCCAAGTATGAAAATAATTCATTGATCATTTACCAAGTTACAGCCAAAATACAACGATAATCAGTGAACATTAAATAATTTGACCTTTGACGTCAAGTCATACATTAGTCAAGAACAATGTGAGTTAAATATACATGAAGGACCTGACCTAAAAATATGATGTCTAAATATGAAGTTAATTCATACATAAAAACAAAGCTATAGCCAGTTTCAGAAAAAAAAGAGAATTTCATTTCATTTATTTGACCTTGCCAGCCAATGTCAATTTAAGGTCAAGGTCACGCCAAAATTATTCAATATGTTTGTTTGGTAGGAAA
The DNA here is from genome assembly GCF_026571515.1 of Ruditapes philippinarum. Lineage (NCBI taxonomy): Eukaryota > Metazoa > Mollusca > Bivalvia > Venerida > Veneridae > Ruditapes > Ruditapes philippinarum. Next base: position 106,207 of record NW_026858134.1, read on the forward strand.
TCTCGTTCTGTTGAAGTATAAATTAATTCCCAACATAAATAACACAATAACAAAATTATCACAATTTAACCAAAATTTAACCAAAATTCAATAATTTGACCTTGACGGTCAAGGTCATTTGAAGCTCCAAGCAAGGTCGGTTTGACCTTTTTTGTCAAAGTATGAAGATAACCAATTTATTAATTATCAAATTACAGTCAATAAAGCAATAATCGGTGAAAATTCAATTGAACCTAAAGAGTCAAGGTCATAACACAGCCAAGGTCAATTTGAGTTTGATATACATGCAGTTTTTATCCTAAAGCATGTTGCTTTATATAAATTATGAAGCGATCATTTCATTAATAACAAAGTTTTAGCCAGATACAGCAAAAAAAACACGAAAACTTCAAAATGTATAGCCACTAATAGCAAGAATCAGCAAAAAACAAGCGAAATATTTATAGACATTTGACCTTGAAGGTCAAGGTTATTCTGGTCTTCTTGAAGGTCTTGTCATAAGGGTCGTGGTGGCCGAGTATGAAGAAATACCTCACGAACTTCAAAAAGTATGAACAAGGAAGGTTAAAGTGTGCGGACGGCAACGGGAACGCCGACATAATTGTAACAATACCTCTATTATATTTTTACTTGTTAGACATTCGTTATCAATCAATATTAATATTCTAGACCTATGCCAATACACTCTTTCCATTGTTCTCAAGGAATCTTCCCATTTACAACAATTGTTCTATAGAAACTATAGTTCTTGTGTATTGTTTATTCTGTATGAAAAAATAAATCTATAATACAATTTACCTTGGCATAAATTATTCCAGCTCCGTAGTGTTGTGATAAAAATAGCCTCTATCTCCTACTTTTATACAGATGTCTTATATTTGGTCCAGTCTTTCGGATATACTAAGCAGATTTTATTTTAAGAATCAGTTCATGGCTTAACAATTTGATCAAGGTAGACAACATCCCATAAAACCTTGCAGTATACCAAAGAAATGATTACTGCATTAACTTTAAGTCAATTGGTACTTTCTAGAATGATATCATTTGTTGTTGTTTTTTTTCTTCACAAACTACAATTGTTTTAGTTCAAAGTAATTTCATTTGATACTTTTTTACATTGCATTAAACCACTATTGTCCACGAATAGGCTCAATTTAACCGACCCTGCATCATTTTTATTTTGTCATGGTGAACGACCTTAAAGGTTTCTATTTTGGAAATACCAATATACACATAATTACACTTTTTTAGTTAGTTCTCTTAAATAGAATCCATAAATAGCACACTGTTTCGAGGGATGGTTATTGAAATTGTGATGTCAAAAACAGACGAGATTCAGAACGAAATGTCCTGGCATTAAAGCCGTATTTGAAAACCAATACTTGTAACGATATATTTATCTAAAATCGGTGAATATTTTGAAAAGTTTGAGTACATGAAACATTGGGAAATTATCAAGTTCGAGTCGACAACGATGCTTCAATTAAAAAAGTACATATCATGTAGAAACAGAAACAGATTATGAATTTTTAGATGGCAAGTTTATCTAAAAACCAAAGTGTTGAAAACTTCGAAAATTGTTATATGAAAGAAATATAGTAGTATATTGTCATAAAAGCTAATGGCGCATACAATAGATCATTACTTTATGGTTAAAATCGGACTTAAAGATCATGTATGTTTTGTGATTGATATTGTTACTGTGTGTATACCACACTTGCAAAAATTATATATGTTTATAATATGCAAATAAAACAATTTTCAATCATCGAAGAATATGTAAAATGTGTACTGCAAATATTTGTGCACATTATATTTAATCAATAAATTACATGCATTCCTTTCTTATTGGAAAATTTGACTTAGAATTTATAAAAAATAAATTTCTAATTACCTCCATTTATTTACATGAAATATTAAATTGGGTAATATCTTTATAAATAATGCTTATTGACAAATCTTAATTTGAGCATCATACTTTTGAAATATAATCATGAAAAAATTGTGTTACAGGATCTTTAATGTAGCAGCATGATATGTTGTTTTGTAACATTTTAATTTGTATACGCCAATATTCATGTTTAATTTTACAATTCGTTTCAAGAATCAACGTAAGGATTACGTTAAGTATAACGTCAGTTCTTTGTTATAAACGTCTGTAATTTACACTCTAACACCATACACTATACATTTGTCATTGAAATTAATAATCTGTAAAACAAAATACCAAATACCAAAAAAGCTATTATATAAATTGAACAGTAAAATGATATATGATATATTGCATTATTTAATGAAGGCGAATAGCTTCAATAACAGTTCACTAGCAGTTCTAGTTTAGTACAAAATAACATACAAGTACATAGAAACATTTGTACAAGATTGGAAAAAAAGTAACTAGAGAATTTTAAATATATGAATTAGCTAATATAGGTAATCTATAAAATTGTTTGGAATCTATTGCAAGCGAAGGGGTAGCTAATCAATAATTTCCATAAAGTCTTATATTGACCAATAACTTGCGTACGCACGTTGGCAACGTTTTTTACAGTCTTGATAAAACCGCCCTTTATTCATGCATGACGCTTTTGGAAAGCCAAAGATGTCTATTTATTGTTAAATACATCGTAACGAGGTCTTATATGCCTGTTTATGTCAAATATGTTTTAACAAAGGAATACTAGCGCTATATATGTAATAGAAAGAGTATACAAACACGAGGCTATCTGATTTGTTCGAATGGGCGTAAAGTAGACGTGCGAGTAACAAAATATCTGCACTCCAGTTAACGCACTTTTATGTGTTTAAGATTTAATTCTGACATAATTTCAACATTTATTATTTTAATTTTACCGTTTTTGGGCTCCTTGCCGGTGGTCCTGTGTTGCTGGGTCGTGTGGTGGCTGCGTTCGTTGAATGCCGCCCTTCTTTCCTTCCAGGGGACAACGGCAAGAATGTGCACAGCAGGACAACAAACAAGACAGGGCACACAGGCAAGAAACGGATGGGATGTCATATAAAACAGGAACTCATAGAAACCAACAAGGTAAAATAACTAAAAGACCTACAAAGGGTTTCGGGGAAGAGGGTCTTGTATGTATTCTATGTACCAATTAACAAAACATACATCTTAGGAACATAAAGGGGCGCTGCCTTGGAACGGTCATCAGGATATTAAGCATTACTGGGTAGTTTAAACCAGTTAATGGTACACCAAACCTCACTTTGCATAACCAAGACAATTTAGTACCGCTTAAGTCGATGGTAGGGAACATGAGGAATGCATTTTCCATTATCCCTCATGTCCTGCTTCAAACCGAGTCTGCAATGTTCATGAAATTTTGTTGGTTTTTACTTTTCTAGACTTTTATACTTCACAACAGCAGGTGTGAAATGCTATGTGACAGCTGTAAAAAGTTGCCTCGTACTTCATTTAAGTGTATTTTTCTGATCATTCGGGATAATTGATTCCAGGACATTAAGTGTTCACAATTGAGTACCGCTCATGCCGGTGCTAAAGCGCGTGAGAGAAGACAGACGCATTTTTCATAATCTCAAGTACAGACTCAATCAAAGCGAGTCTGCATTTTTCATGAAAATTTGTTGTTTTTAATTCTTCCTAGGGATCACTCATTTTCCACATTTTATTGTTATGTTACTATGGCCTTAGAATTTTGTATACATGTGAATATCCTTTTTCGGAGACAGACTTCTGTTAAAAAGAACTAAAGAAAGATGTTACATCGTTTTCAATTCTGTAAAGTAAAAGCCAATTTAACGAATAAGATGCTGTTTGTTTTTCTTGGCAATGTTCTTTGACTCAAGCAGGTGCTCAAGATTTCTTGACTTCTGCCAGATGAAAACAATTATGAGAATATCGTGATTGAAAAGGTTACATGCACTAAGCCGTAAATTATAGCACAGTTGTCAAGCTTAAGATATAATGTTAATAAGTTATATACAGAGGTTTTGGACGGTAGTGGTTATTGCTTACTACCGTCACGTCATGAGTATGACTTGGCATTTAATCAAAGTACTTTGATTACTAATGGAAGGCAAATGTTTAAAGTTTAATTGTAATATTATAACTTCTTTTAACTTCTAAATGGTTCTCGACTTGTACATTGCAGTACTAATCAGATAGATCAATTGCTAAGGATAGATTATTTTCAGGGTAGACAAAAGTTTCTTGTAATGTGATAAAACAATATAACAATCGCAGCAAAGCAGCAATGTATTAACGGCCGAAAATGATGTTTTAGAATTTTAAAATTACCAAAAATGCTGTTATTTTCATTTGTTTGTTGGTTTTTCTTTTTAGAAGTGAGGGCAATGTGGATATTGAACCGAAGTTTTATATTTGTATTTCCTATAGATATTGATGATAGTTGATGGTCTGGCTATAGGAGTACTCTGGTAAATTGTGTATTTAATGTATCTTACTTGATAATCTTTACAGAGAAATAGCATTATTTAAATGCATATTTTGCTTTAGAAATCCATATTTATTAAATTCTTTAATTATAGATTTAGAGCATGTTTGATGTTAACAGCTGACGAAAGTATCGCTGAATGCCAAGTAATGTGTCGAAAAGGTAGCAAAATGTAAATAAAAATGTATTTTGACTTTCATACAAAATACTAATTCACTATGATTATACTGATTGCCAACAAAGCAAAAGAAACAATTTGAAAGATAATTCATTTTTATGGCAAATAAGTACTTTTTTTAAACTGACAAGATACCAAACATTTTATGTTTTAACTTTTTGTGAAATACAAATGATAGCATTTTTAGGCATAATGGACCTTTAAAGTTTCACTAGTTTATTTATATTACTGCATAATTGTATGTGTGTACATTAAAAAATAAATGTCTTGCATGAAGGCCTTTACTATTTTTATTATTTATTTATTTCTATTTATCTTATTTTTTGTTTATTTATTGTGATAAAGTCATGCCAGCTGGTCTTATAAAAATACTAAATGTACGGACTGGTAAGACTGGAACTTCATACAAATAAATAAATAAATAAATAAATAAATAAATAAATAAATAAATATTAATAAAAATGAATAAATAGATAGATAAATAAATAAATATGATATTGTAAGTTGTATTGCCCTTCTTGAATCGAAAGTGATTAGACTTTGCCAACAGCGATAACCAGTCTATAGTACAGTCATGCAGTCGGATCTGACTCTAAACTGTTGGCGGTGCAGCTGAAAAACCAGAAAACAATGTTCCTAATTCAAGGCCAGGAAATCCATTAAACAAATGCAGCAGTATGAGGGTTAATCTAAACAAATTCAGAAGGTCAAGGGTTAATTTCTCACACAATCGACGGTTCACTGACTTAAGAATTTCTTTCAGGAAAGATAACGGACCTGCAATTATTGCAGACGGCATTAAGTGTAATATAAACTCATTGCAGGATATACACACCCTTAATGTTTTAAGCAGACGATAAACGAACTGTTTCAATGCGAAACCAACTCCTGAAATTGATCTGATTATAAAAATTCATACCACGATAAGCACGCCATTAATCTCTCATGTGGGTGCAAAAGGCACCAAAATAACTTCTTTGAACACTCCTGAAAATATTCCTGTCATTCTACCGGCGTTTAACTTCATTCGGGATTTCAGATTTTTATACATATGATGATTTATGTGTGTTGAATTTGTGATATTAGATGTCACTAAAATGCAAAGACAGGTTAGTTAATAAAAAATGAGAATACTTCTCTATGTGCAATAGTTTAAGTGTATTTGTAGACAGAAACTTATTCACTGCAGTGGTTTTCTAAGATGATAGGATAGGATTTAACATTTACTTAATTGTTATATATCCATTAATTGCTATATATCCATATCATTCAAATATACAGGAGAATTTGTGTTTTTAATTGTTTTCCAGTGAAATGAAATTTTCCTTTGTCTCTCTAGTACACATGTAAATTCAAATCAAATAAAAACCAAAGGCGTATGAGCATAATCATCGAAAACATAGACATATGTTTTAATGTAGCTAGGATTGACCTAGACACATGACCTAGACTAATCAATTCATTCCCTGCCACTAGTTTACGGCGTGTGTCTGTTTCTAATTTAGTGATTGAACAATCTAACGTCCTCTATAAATAATATATAAGTGTTAAAGTAATGTGACCTGGAAAAGTGATTGCATGAGAGTGTTTGATATATTGACTTAAACAGCTCTTTAGTTACTGTTTCGGTGCAGTATTTAAAACAGAATGAAATTTATGTTAAATATTATACTATAATACTGAAAACATACGAGTAACAACAAGAGCTTCCATCTAGCAATATTTTAACATGTACATCTTTCGCCGAAGTCAACTGACGTCAAGATGTTATGTTAATCCTCTATATAGCTTATTTATGAATTTAAGACGTTAAGTAAAATCTCTACAATTCTTTATCACCAATGTGTTTGTCGTCGTCGTCTTCAATAACGAGTTAAAAAAATAACAGCAACAGCATCGTAAACATTTAAACAGTTAAAGCATGTATTGTAGCTGTATAAATAGCGATACAACTACATTCACCATCATCAACAGTATCATCAATATCAACGGCGTCATCGCATTTGTCTCTTTTAATTCATTATTTATCGTAATTCTATAATTCTCATCTACTAGTATATCATAGATAACATTATCGTCATTTACTATCATAGTATTATCATCACCTTAAGCATTATTATGTATCAGTCATTATCATTATCATCGCTATCCACGCGTTCGTTATCCTCTTCTGTAACATGTTAAGTATCACCATCATCACCACTAGTATCATCATCAACACAGCAATAAACGCCATCGTCGTTGTCATCGTCATCATAACTATTATCATCATAACTATTGTGGTAATGTAATAATGATAATGATAAATATTGTATTAGATACTTGTGTTTATCTCTCCTAATAATTACGATATAAAGCACAGCAGTGTTTTACATATAGTTTGTTAAAGTCAGCTCTGCAAGCGATGAATAACATCAAATGTACTTTTCAAAATCAGTTATCATTATGTGATTTATTAGTAGCTTTTAGAAATGTCGGACTAAATTGACTGATCAGTAAGACAAAATCGTAAACATGAATGACAAGTACAAATGCCCACAGAAAACTTCAATTTGAAAAAAGTGTGGCTCATAGTCATAGATTCCTGACTGTTGCATATTTCTCGCAAGATTTATAGTTAGAATTTGCTTACGGAATTCATTTATTACCTTCACTTTCATCTTGCTAAATATCTTTTGACAATGATGGAATGCTAAAATTTTGAATATTATGTTTACAAGAATTTATTAGACCACCGCGACCCCTAGGGTTGTGCAATTTTGCAGCATGGTGTACAAATGGTTGTGAAGGACTATAAGGCGATGCTACATAGTACATGCCAAATAAATACAAACGTCATGCATGTTCTGGACATTGTAGTATTTGAGAAGTAGATTTATATATACATCCAGTATATTTCAAAGTTTGTTATCACCTCTTAGTATTCTATGCTTAACTCAGCTGATGAACACAATGAAATTGTATATACATAATAGATCCTGTAACACGGTGGTAACCCGCATTGCTCAATCGGTTAGAGCGCGAGACTTGTTATCTTGACATTGTTGGTTCAATTCCCGGGCTGGCAAACTTATATTCTTATATATATATATATGTATATAGTCTTCCATATAATATTTTAAATCGAGGTACCGTGTATGAATTTTAAACAATAGAAGCTTCTGAAATGTGGGCATCTTTCTGTATCTTGCACTATCCTCCAAAATCTAAAATGACTAATACTCTTCTTGAGGACGACTCGCCATTATGGGCAACCGGTGGCTATTATACATAAAGTCAAATACAAATACATACACACACTCGAAGTTTTTCTCACTTTATTTTATCATAACAGATAAACATACAAAATATATCACTGTAGACACCGTTACAACAACCTTGAATAACAACACATGTAATCACTGATTGAAATATTTAAATTCTATACATAACATTCATATATCAACCGTGTAATAATAAATATATAGCACTATATAACAGGTTTAGTTGTGATATTTAACAACAAGAGATCACATTCTACAAGTGTCATCATCTTTCTTATTTCCTAATCATCTGATAAAGACATACATTTATATATGTAAGTTCTTCTTAAAGGCACATTATATGCCCCAGAAATCCATATTTATTAAATTCTTTAGAAATGTCAACTATGAGTTTACTAATGTTTTAATGATAGATTGAGAGTGTGTGAGACTTTTAACAGCTGAATAAAGTAGCTTATTTGTCGTAAAGGTAGAAAAATGTAAATAAAGTAGTTTTTGACTTCGATACAAAATAAGTATTTATTATAATTATTCCGATTGTTAACAACACAAAAAGAGCAAAGATAATTCGTCTGTATGGCAAATGAGTATTTTTTTTTGCTTTACCAAGATACCAAAAAAAATATTTTAGAGGAATAAAAATGATAGCATTTCTGGGGCATAAAAGACCTTTAACATAAAATAATATTAAACAGTATATAAGCACAATAATATATTCTGACTTACTTGGTAATACATAATTATTACAATACAATAAACAATGTCCTTAATATGCACATTCCACTTTCTAAACAAAGCAACACTTATAGTCTATACATGTATTTTTGTAACTAATTGTACATGTACACAACATAATAATTAGCAAATTTACAACTTATTTTAAATTATTCCATTAATGTATGTTTTCTTAATATATATTTAAGTCGTACTTTCTTTACAAAAATCACCAAATTCAAATGTCTAAGTTTAGAGACGATTGTACCTGGTCAAAGTTAAGTAAAAGTGAAGCCGAAAACTTGCGAATCCGGTGTACAAGATATGCTTAGAAAAATTTCTGATAATATTTGTTTTGATCTTTCATTTTTGTTCTTGTGTTGTTTTTAGTTTACACTAATTGTCTGATTTTTTTTTCTTCCATATTAAAATAAAAATATTGCAGACACAAAACACTACTTTCTTAACCATTCATCAACTCTTTAGCTACATAAAATAAATATAGCGCATAAATTGAACAACCTAAACATCAGTCAATTTAAAAAAAAAGTCACAGAATTCATCGCACACCAATTGCTAAATATAACATATTACTGGTCAATATAAAATGCAACGATATAAATTCCTCCAACCAGATGCATTTATTTCCAACTAATTCCAAATGGTTCCAAATCAAATGTCTTAGACAGCGTTATATGCCCTCTTGGTCCCCAGACAATAAACGTTTTAATATTTCTATAGATAAATTTTGCTCGAAATTGGAAAAAATAACAACTGATTATTGCTATAGAATCTCTTATTCAATGTAAAATAAACATATTTTAGACACAATTTATTTTCCGTTTTAAATTGTACATACTGTAGGTAAAAGCATGAATACAACTATAAGTTATGTTTCAGATAGGACTACATCAAGTTGATTGACTAGTGACAGGGGGTGGAGGAGGGTTGAAGCTTCCGATAGATAGTTTGCGTATTTTCTTATTCAAATTAGACATATATAGTAAGAATTTCCTACATTTCAATAAATTTCTGCATTCAAAGCATTTAACCTATTGATGAGCACATTATATCTTTAACATAATTGTATGCCACTGTTGTTTAACAACCTTCAACAATTAGACCATTGTTCCATATGTTGGCATGGTAACAACTGAGGTATAAATCAACGCTATAAAAAACTTATTTACAAATAACAAAGCAATTAAAAAGAGAAAATTTAAAGTTCTAAGCACGAGGTAAAGCTCATTCCAAATACCTATTAAACGATAAAAACAAGAGAGTATTGTTACAAATCGAAAGAATTTTATAAGAAATAGGCTCCATAGATTGTTTGATTCCTTGTTTGATTCCTTGTTTGATTGACTCACAATTGACAGTTTTAAAGGTGTTAAACAATAACGGATGAAATATACTACATAAAAAATAAAACATTTGTTATTGAACGAACATGAAATTTTAAATGCTTGATTAAAAATGTATGGTTTGCGATGATTTTGCGCATGCGTTATCGGGTTTAGCGGACGTTAACAATCTTTAGACCCTTTGATACATTCTGTATTGAGATAAAAACAAATATTTTACTTATATCTGACAACAGTTTTAGCTTAATACCCTTTAATAATACTGATATTTTGAAAGAGCTGGCAGGTGAGAATGAATACTTTAAACTGATTTTTAAACATAAACATAAAGCTATTTGAACCTCCGATACATTGATTTAGATTTAATGTTACTATAAGGGTCTTTGCAACGTACTTTAGTACCATTGTAAATCATATACTTTAAATTGGAATTCTAGGCACGTATTCTATGTTTTTTTCATTTTTCATTTCGGTTAGGATTTATTATCAAATACGCTGTATTATTTAAGTCAAATTTACGTTTTTTAAAACATAACATTGAAAGTGTTTTTCTTCAATTTTTTTAAATCCGGAAAAATATGCTTAAGACACAAAATCAATATGTTTAGAGACAAGTAGCAGATTTTGAAGATAAAATATCCAATACCTTATTTCCAATTACTAATATTCAATACCTAATATCCAATAACTAATATCCAATAACTAATACCCAATAACTAATATTCAATAACTAATATCCAATAACTATGATTTTTGTTCATTTTTTTTATTTTAAGTCACAAGACTTTAAAACACAAAACAACAAAAATTAAATACATTTTCATTAAAAATTTAGCGCTATTACTTCAGTATATGTGATAAATCTAAACATTTTCATTTCTTGTAAAAAGTATAAGCATAACTTTATATCAATTTATTTCTTAAGAAACACCAAAGCATTTTCTTGGCATGGAATAATATAATAAATTAAACAAAACATACCAATAAATTTCAAAACATATCAAACAATTTCATACATTTACATGATAAAACATAGCTTTTTTATTTAAAAAAAAATCAAAATCTAAATAGTATTTTCCATCCTGGAAATACCATTAATTCTATTCATAATAATTTTTTTTTAAAGGAGTGTTTCATCTACAGGGGAAAATACTACTACTTCGATGGTGAACTCAAATAAAAATACCCATAAATGTGTCGTTCTAATATAAGAAAAAAACATAAGGTTTATAATACCGTATATTTTCTATAATTATACTACTTGAATTATATAGAAAATAACAAAGCTACTTAATCATTGATTGGACTACAGTGCGAAATAGTTTTTATATTGGAATATCTAGCTCAATGTAATGGTTTGGAAATACATGTATTTGTAAGATCCAAATAGCGTAATTCTACTATAATTGTTACTTTCTAAGACCGTCAAATTAATATAAAATTTCAGGCCTGATTCCATACATAATTAATTAAAATAAAAGATCTTTCTGAATTTCTAGCACTAACAAATAATGTAAAACTAGAAACCAAAAAAAAATCCAGAAAAATCCAATACGCCGATCTATTTTTGAAACTAATTTTGGCTCTAAGAGAATTTTAATATGGCATTTTATTTTGCCGCGCAATTATATTTGGACTATAAAAGCTGCTCGCTGAAAACGTGTAAGGGAGATCTAAAAATAAATAATTTATGTTTCTAAAAATAAATACATTCTGTTTTATATTTTAAAAAGTCTATTATTATAGATTCACATTGTACGAGTCTCGTATGAGTCTCAAGAAAAACACATTTGATATGTCAGTTTGTAGATAAACATGCTGTTGGTTTATGACAGACTATGTTACCTTCAATCTTTTCTGTGTTTTACATGATCTAAAGTAAAATTATCTTGTATATAATATTTGTTTCATACACTATTTATTTGTTTCCGTGTTGTTATAGTGACCGTATATAAAAGTACATTGTACAATGTGCAAAACTTTCTAAACTTGTCAAACTGTCGCAAAATTTATACAAACAGAGAAACACTACTGTGTTAGAATTACATGTACGAGCATTACACAACTTCGTAAAAATAAACATTCTTTGAGAAATGACAGTGGAATTCATTAATTCATTAATTAATGTTAATATATCTTAATGAAATAAATGTAATAAATATATATAAATAATTGATATGAAAGTTTTATTTTTTCTAAAATATACAACACATGTTGTCAAAAGAAACAATCATTTAAGTAATATACTGTATTCATGCGAAATGTTTTTTCGCCTACGAAATGGACATTTGTTTTTTTTAATTATGGTTAAAGTGCATTAATAAATATCTTTTTTAATAATGAACAAGTGATATATGACATAAAATTATAATTATATCAATTTGGCAATACTTTTTTTCATTATTTATAAATTATACTCGTATATTCGAAAATAATCGTATAAAAATGCCACATAAAACTTTGTGTTTGTTGTTTCATATCATACGTTACACGTAAGTTTACAATATGTAATGTTAGTTTCAGATGAAGAACTTATTGATAAGAACTTACATAAGATAAGTTAACACAACCTCATATAAATCATCTGTTTTCATGGCCTACGCCTGTGTCGCATTAAACATAATTAATAAATTACAAACCCAATAGCGAACAAAATGCATGTAATATTTTGTTAGATAAGAACCCTAGTCAGTAATATGCGGTAGTTTCCTGGAGATAACAATTACCAGTCAATTACATATAAGACATTTGTCTGTTAGGTTTCGTGTTGTAACATTTGACAATGATGCATTGATTATATTACTCCCAGTACTTGTATTTTCAAACCAGCAATAAGCAATTATCTTAATAAAATTTATAAATAATGCCTCATAAAAGTTGAAAGTCCAAAGCATCATACGTTTAGAATACCTTGGCTTTAATAATATGTTTTTCAGGAAAGCTTGCACTATTTCTTTCTCCTTTATAATGGAAAACAGAAAATATCTTATAATTAACAGTAAGAAGACTAATTACCACATTTTGTTCACGTTAGTTAAACTAATTTTCACAATTTACGTCATAAGAAAAAACAACACTAGACAAGTTGTTCAGATCAATTTGTTTGCCGCTAAAATATACGCATTTCAATTATTTCGAGCTTCTTTGAACACTAGAATTCCATACATTACCTTTACGTGAGCATTTTTCGTATAATATCTTAAACCTGTTGAGCTTTACCTCTAGAGGATGAGTCATTCTAAAAAAACAATCGTTTGTCTACGATCTGTGTTTAGATATCTAGCAAACTCATTGTTATAATGGTGTAGTGGAGAAGCTTTCTGAGGGGTTTTAAGTTTTCTAGCCAGAAACATACATACACAAACATATTTTACGTCCGGATGTTGATAATTATATAATTACATAAAATCAGATTGAGAATAAACAAAAACATATTGCAAAATTGTTCATTTGTTTTTCGTATATAATGTTTAAATTGAATTATGAGTGTAGGGCAGTATTACCAGGTCTACATTTACAAACAAATTAAATAAAAATGATGTTAACATTACAAATTGGTCACTACAACGTGTACATTTTCTTAAAGGAAACTATGTAACTCTTTCAAAATATCCATTAATATTTGTATACGAAGTACCTATATCACTATGGAAACAACGTTTCTAAACGTTTAGACTATAGCAAATGCAATTTCTTCTAATTGAAAGAGATATTTTGACTGCTGCATTACGCCAAAGGTAACATAGAAAACCAGTTGTTTTTAATTTTAAAGAATGGTTATAATAAACTGAATATTCGATAACATAAATTAGAATAATAACATATATTTGAAAACCAACGTATAAATTATTGAACAGCTGTAGTAGGTAACTTCACACAAATCAATCACGTTCTCAGATAATAAATTATATACATTTATATAAGTCGCTTTGAGCTTAATAATAAAATAACATTTACTAGAAATTGAGACATCAAAACTTAAAGTATGCTTACATATACATGTATTTAACACAAATTGTTACAATAGCCGCAAATCATTTTTTTAAATCGAATGATTACAAAATGACCGGCATTTTCTGATTTTAATAGTTTTTTTTCTGCATCAGATAATAAGGTTAACTTGTGATTTAGAAAATAAACAGCAAAAACCTTGATGAAAAAGGGGTTTAACCCCTCCAAACGCTGAAGATTGATAAACTTTGTGCAATAGATAGTCATGTTTTAAATGATTTCGGAGTGGTTTTTAATAGTTTTGTTTTTCTAAAACAAAAATTAGGAAAGAATATATTTTGGCCCAAAACAACGGTTTTTATACCAGTTAACTGTATATTCAACTCAATCATTATACATATAAATATAATTAAAGTTTTGTTTTTAATAAGCTGGAAGTTTAATTGATTGACAAAACTAATTACACGTCACTCTCGTCGTCATTTTCTTCAACATCCGGGATATCAAAACGTATTTCACCTGGCTCATTATCGTCTACAACTTGTTCTTCTTGGTTCTCTTCTGGGTTCAATGCATTATATGAATGAGGGCGAACGATTGACTCTTCCGGTACAGCCAAGCAACCATTTTGTTTAGTGTACGTCACGCGTAAATTACGAGTACCTCCTCTATACCCACGAACCGGAAATGATTGCGTTCTACGAAGTCCTGGTGCGTCGCCATTTTGATTTCGTTTGTTATTCATGGCGGCTTTGAATGATGATGACCGAAATGAACGGAAAGACTTTATACTATTTTTTCGTTTATCTTTATAACAGTAATATCTTATTTTTCGTCGCAAATACCTTTGGAAAGAATTCCGTAAAATTTTGTTACGTAATCCGTATACTGACGAATGGACAACTGGGGCGGACAAGAACAACATAATGAATGTAGATGAAAGCACACCATTCATTCTAAAATCATCCGATGTCACAACTTCTGCTAACAATATCACAGACAATGGTATATACACAACAACAAACGAGCCTATCAGTTGGAAAATTGTACACATGGCTTTTGTCCCTTTGATAGAGAGACTACTTGGTGGACTGTTGGGAGCTATAGTGGCCTGAATCACGCAAGTCATTTGAACCATTGTGGCGGCTATCCTACTTGATTGTGTTCTAGCAATGCGATAAATGTGCGTGTAACAAAATAACATAATTCCCAACGGAATATAAATGGCAGCTAATAAAAATGAGACGATGTAAATTTTTCCTGTAACTGATTTTGTACACACAAAACAAATTCCCTTTTCGGCGTGGAACACATAACGACTTCCGCCCAAGAGTGGAGGAATTGATAACGTACAAGCCAGTGTCCAGAATACGGAGAAACAAACTATCATTTTGACGGCAGTGGCCGTCAGTGAGTGATGCAATGGACAAGCAATAGTTTGGTACTTATCCCAACTTAATGCGGTTATTGTCCATGACGTCACAAATGTTAAAACAGTTAATAAAAATCCATATAATTGGCAAACAACAATTCCTCCGAACCATTTTCCTGTAAAACTCACAACCGCAGTTGATAAATTAATCAGAAATGATAGAAGTAAACCGGTACACCCTAAGTGAACTAAAAGTATATTCCTTACCGTTCTTAATCTCCGATTAGGAACTATTGAAACTATCATAAATGAATTAAATGCAAATCCTATTGCCACAAATATCACTAAAGAAACACCACGTGCTGTTTGTGGAACATCATATCTGGTCATATCTGAATTCCGTCGGTAATCCGTGTCTATAAAATTATATGTTTCATTTATTTGCATCATAAATGTATCATTTACCCTTATATTTCCACTCGCGTTTTCTTTTATGTACATTTCGAACGCTGGTACAGGAAACTCCGTTTGTAATTGCATTTGCAAAATGCGTAAATTCCAATCGCATTATATAAACAAAAATAATATATTCCTATCTACCTTAAATCAACGAAGTATTTTTTATCATTTGATCATTTATATCCTCGCAGCTGTAGGTAGTTTCCAACTTGGTTTTGACAGATGGTCTGACTGATATTCCTTTATCAGCCCCCATAATCTATAAATATTGTTCTATATTCAGCACATTCTCAGACTTTCTACTAAAATATTCCAATTCTGCTGGCAAATTTCTATAACATCCAAAATCTTAACACAGCTTTACGTCTTCTGTAGAAATTTAATGAATCAAAACGCGAGAGAAGTTTGATTTTTCAATTTTTGATCCAAGTTATTTTCCTCATGGGAACAATAAAGCTTGAAATATTTGCAGAGATCTGTTTTGAATAATAAATCGAGCTCAAATATCCGACGATGCAAACACAATTCAAATATAAAATTCGTTAACTACAACAAAGTATATAGCGTTGTAAAGAAATTCAAGCGTCTAAAATCCGTGCGCGGAATGGAATATTACGTTTTCCTCTGCTCTTTCTCATAGAATACCCTCACGGATTAACTTTCCAATTGTGTTACTATAAATAGAAATAGTTAATTCATCACAGCGTATATCTGGGAATAACGTCTGCTGACGGAGAAAAGATTGATTTGTAGCTTGGGAATAAGTCAGTTGTGTTGTCGTGCCCTGTGATGATAGTATCTGCACGTGAAAATGGTAAATCCGTAATAATACACAACAAGAAAAAAAACGCCTACTTAAGTTGTATACTTAGTAGTTTTATTCTCAGTCATTCTTCTCCCTTGTATTTTTATTCAAAATTTTCAAAAAATGTTTCTTTTATCCAAAAAGAAGAAAAAATCATGTGAAATAGTATTAATAATATCTTTTATGTCAAAATTTGAAGATATTGATGATGTTCAAGAAAGTACATGTATATTTTTTCAGTTAATTTCAGCTGCCGAAACGTTAATTACCTTTCAAGTTTTTAGTCACTGAAAATCAATGATTTGCAATTTAGTGGTATGAGCCCTCGTAAATTTGTTGTGATTTTTGGTGTCTTTTTTTCAAATATCCCAAACATAATTATAACTATATAACCGGCGCATGTCTGTAGTTTTAATTATAACATAATTACATAAATCCGTTTTTCTAACTCATCACTTATATGTCATCCTGAAACATCCAAATATAGTAGAGAAATATTTGAAAATCAAAAAGTGAAAACTTTATCCAATACAAAGCCGGCAATTTCCTTCCGTTTTTTGTTTTTGTTTTTTTTTATGAAGCAGTCAACATTTAGTCTAGACCGATAATCTCGCTACTTTACTTGACTCAAAATTTAACATCTTTTTCAATTTACTTCTGTTGTTATATTACAATTTGAACTTGTGTCCGTTACTTACACCTGTTAAACAAAGTGTTTAATTATTTCCTTACAAAAATAACCTTTTTGTATGAATTCATGTCAACATGATTTTTGTTACATTTTCTGTTGTTGTTGTTGTTTTTCAAGTTGAAATCGTTGTTACATTATTTGTTGTTGTCCCGTTATTGTTCTTTTGACCGCTTAATGATAATCTAATTTTTACAATTCAGTCGAAAAAAAATATCCAAGTTACAGAATAGTTTCACAAATTCGTCCTTTTTTTTAATGAATTCATGTCACTGCGTTTTGTTCTATTTATCAAACCTCCCACACCTCGGCTTTTTACTCACATAAAAATATTTACAGAAGCCTCTTCGAGGTTTATAATCTTATTTTTATAGCGTATAAAACGTTTAATCCAACAATTCTCGATTGTTTATTCACCCTGTCTTTGTTTACCTACTACGATTTTCATACTAAAGCCACACTTGTAAAGATCTGAAACCGAGTGCGTTATAAAATCCATAGTACCTATAAACAAAAGGTATACTTGCAGCAAATTTTGAAACGTTTCCAAGTGAAAACTATAAACCAGGCCTGTTTTCTTCAAACTCTTAAACAGGTATTGTGAAAACATTGGCGAACTGAAGTGAAATTGAGCTATTTCGCTATGAAGGTGGCTGTGTGGCGAGGTGCAAGTCGATACATATTGCCGTAATTCCCTTCAGACAGCGACGTACTGGTCAATTAATTCCCAGACCTAGTAACATAATATCTCTAATTAGGAAAAATTAGAGTGAATAATATAGTAATATGGCTGTTTACACTGAATCGATTACATTTGTTACTAAATTGTAAAATTACATATCATTATTCATCAGGGGAGGGGGGTGGAACCACACTAATAATATCTGTCATATTTTGCGGTTCGGATCGGAATATCCGTCCCGAGGTGACCCGCCCATTGGGCGGTAACGAGGCTTGCCGAGTTACCGCACATGGGCGGGTGACCGAGGGACGGATATTCCGATCCGAACCGCAAACATATGTCAGATATTTTTTCTTGCATATTCTATCATATTCCATTATATTTTAAATTCTCTATCTTTTTATTTCCAATGAAAATTTATATCCAACAGCGTATGAATTACAAAATCATTCATAACGGTAAAATGACGTCATCTTTATCGTGCCATTGTACAGCACGCGACTCATCTAGAACCCCCCATGCCAGATGAAATTTCCGGCATGGGTAAAACTAACGGAAACGCCAGTCTGATATGCAAGAAAGTTATGTGAGGGATATTCTTAAGCCATCTTCTGAAAGACTGTCGGAAATTACCGAGCGTGTTACGGAAAAAAACGATTTTCTAAATTACGTTTTTGACGTTATTTGGATCATTATGAATTAATATTTCCATACAAAAATGTATATGTACAAAGGAATAGGAAAAAAATATAAAACCCTAGAAAACTATCAATTTTAAATTATTTTACTGTTCATTGAGAAACCATTAAATATTAATCATCATCGAAAGTCGTGTTTTACCAACTGTCTGATTTATTTGTAGTAACATCAAGGGATTATTTACCTAGTAAAAGATAATTTGATATTTCAAACGTCCGAACCGCGGTTATTTCTTTATAGTCTAGATGATTTACATAACTTTATTTTAAACGCTATAATATCAGTTATATAGAATGTTGACATGTTATATGTTTTGGTGTAAGTTGACGTTCATATAACCCGAACTGCTAGACGAGGGTCATATATAGGCAACACCCATCTTTACATTCCATACGTACTATAAAAGTATTTGTAACGACCTGATTCTTGACTTTGATCTAAAATACAAATAATAGGGTGTATTATAGCAGTGTGTGATATACATTTGATATTCATTATCAATACATACTGTACGATGTAAGCGGTTTTCTCGGGAACTTTGTTGTTTTTTTTTTTCTTTTTACTTTTTTTTTCTTTATTTATTGAGTGGATTTTTTTTTATTTACATGCTTATCAACATCAACATTGTCATTACTTTCATCATCATCATCATCATCATCATCATCATCATCATCATCATCATCATCAACATCATAATCATCATCATCGTTATCATCGTTATCATCATCAATCTCATCATCAACATCATCATTTCATAATTATTATTATTATTATTATTAGTAGTAGTAGTAGTAGTATTATTATTATATATATTATTATATCTATTATTATCTTTATCGTCATCATCGACATCATCATCATTATTATCATCATCATAGCTGTCATTATCATTATCAGCAGCAGCATAAACACACTCATCATTAAAAATATAAACTTTCATGATTATAATTATCTTTTTTATTATTATCACCATCATCATCATCATTATCATCATAAACATTATTGTAAAAGACAGGTAAGTTTGAATAGGGCTAGACTTCCTGCAGTAACATTTTTACTTCCAAATTGTTTCTGACGTTCTACAAAAGTAAATTGCGCATTGTATGTTCTTTACATGCAGTAAAACATAAAATAGAGTAAAACTAGCATAACATTTTATTTGTTACGACACCTGGTATGTCTGACTTACATTTTACCAAGTTTGCAGCATGCCAATACGCTTACTCTTCTCTTCCTAAAATTAAACTGACGCAGTTTCTTTTTCTGTATTTGCTGCACTTAATGAAACCTGTCCTTTTTTTTTCTTACACCGAAGGCTCTCTACCTGCCGCTTACCCTCTATATAATTATGTTATAATGTTGTTGTTGCTTTTTGTTGTTGTTGTTTTTTTGTTTTGTTTTGTTGTTGTTGTTGTTGTTTTTGTTTTTTGTTTTGTTTTGTTTTTTGTTGGGGGGGGGGGGGGGGGGGATTTTTTAATAGTAGCATTTACTTTAATTCTGTAATAAAACATGTTTTCATAAGTTGATAATAGAGAGGTAAATAAATACTATGTTTTATGTTACTCTGTTCTTGTGTGATTCATGTCTTTTCTCTAGCAAAGCGTTTTGAAGTAAATCGGTTAGTTGTTTTTGGGGTCCTATTTAACACTACTAAGGACTTCGAAAGACCGCTGATGACATTAAAATAAGACTAAAAATTATTGTTTGGAAATTAATTTTAACTATTTCAAAGCAACTCTGTATTAGTTGTATAGAATGCAGGGGAAATAACTCAATCATTGACTGAAAATAGCAGTGCCGGTGTTACCTTATTGAAGGTTCTTTTTATTTTACTCTGTTGCATCCTAATGATCTTAAATTTCATTTTAAATGCGACTCAGTGAGATTTATTTATTTATTTATTTGTCTACTGGTTGTATCGGACACGTAGACCCAACACGTGTTTTCGTCCTACGAAATCGTCTTGTCACGAGTTTCTTATAGTTATTATCTCGTGGCCAATGGATAGTGAATTTTATTTGTTGGTGCTTTGTTGTTGTTGTTGTTGTTGTTGTCGTCGTCGTCGTCGTCGTCGTCGTCGTCGTCGTCGTTGTTTTAGTAGAAAAAAAGACCACCATTCCCCCTCTTTGTTTCCGTAAATAGAAGCTAGTTTATTGATTTTTTTTATTAAATTAGCTCTATACTTTTCCTGTTTCAATATTAACAGTTTTACGTGCAATAGATCTAAAACTAATGTGAATTCAGGCTTACACTGAAAAAGATGTTACAAGGTCCTTCTGATTGTGAACAAAAAAAGCTCACCCTTAAAAAACGAACCAAGATTTTAAGTCAGAACAGACGTGAAATTGCATGTGCATATAATAAATGATGTTTCAATTATTCATGTGTAACTTAATTAAAATTCCTGAAGTTTTAACTGGTAACTGAAACTGTACTTCAAATAAGCAACGCACACACAGAAATAGTTTCTTTGATTGCTTTTTAAGATTGATGCATTACCTAGTATATCAATAACTCACTACTTGAAAAGATGTACCATATTTCAGGGTATACTTCTAATAGTCTTCATCTGATAAACAGAGATAAATAATCTGATAAACAGAGATAAATAATATGATAAACAGAGATAAAAATCTGTTAAACAGAGATAAATAATCTGATAAACAGAGATAAATAATCTGATAAACAGAGAGATAAACAGGTAGTCATCCAGTAAACTATTTGAAAACTTTCGCGACATAATTAAAAGCATGCTATACATAAAGATATAAATTGTT
Source organism: Ruditapes philippinarum (assembly GCF_026571515.1). Lineage (NCBI taxonomy): Eukaryota > Metazoa > Mollusca > Bivalvia > Venerida > Veneridae > Ruditapes > Ruditapes philippinarum. Next base: position 127,592 of record NW_026858134.1, read on the forward strand.
TGATACTGTAATGTTAAAGTCTGCTGGCTCTGTGTTTAAATTGTTTAATACTATAATGTCAAAGCATGAAAGGCCCTCCTACTCAACTCTGTGTTTATTTGATGCTATAATTCCAAATATATGTCGACTCTGTTGAAATTGTTTGAAATGGCAAACGCCTATTTAGCTTGTGTTTACATTTTTATACTATTATTATGCCATATTTAGATTTATCTTGTTATTTTTTCTTTTCCATTTATGAAAAAAGAAATCCGTATACTGTATACTTTATATATACAAATGTCACAAATACAATGTCCGAATCTGAACCTCCAGTAGGCGGTCAATTTACAGCTAATGACTTCAGTCTATATCCAGTAATTAGTAAGCAGACAAATGGAAGATTGTAATACCCATAATGGCTTTACAGGATAAGCCTCTGTCTATTCCATAATGGAATTTTTATCTCTTTTACGTAAAGGTTTTCTCTTTGACGTATGCACAAAGAGTACTACATGGTAATAAAAACCTAATCTGGCTTTTCCCCTAATTACTCTTCATCAATGTTAACATCTCTTTAACCAAAAGATAACAAACACATGGTAGTAAGTTTCTTTTAAATGTTAAAACGGGCACATTTTACAGACAGCCCGCATATATATAAGAAAAATAATATCTCCGGTCACTGAAGAAAAACAAAGTGCAATACAGTATGTTAATATTGTACTAATTAAGTTTAAATGACAGCGGTAATAAATATCAATAGAAGGTTATTATGTCGACCTTAGGACAATATATTTACATTTCATAATAGACTAAGCAATAAACCAATAATTATGTAGTATTCTTGTTGTCAAATATACAATACCAGACAAGACCACGAACACGTTAGGCCTAAAACAAATTGTTTTGTTCGGCTCACCCGAACCTACCTAAAGATATACCCGACCTTACCATTTTTAGGTCTGTCAAAAATGACAAAAGGTCACACAAAAATTGAAGAAAAATTCACAATTCCCATCAACAATTTGATTTCAAATCGATTATTCATAAAATCGATGTAAAAACTCTTTAAAGTCGGCATAAACTTTAAAGAATTTAGCCGAAATTCCATCGGAGACCGTGAATTCGCCCTACATCAATACCGTATGAGGGCTTTTATCGTTAACCTCCAGTCAAGTAGCGATCTCCCCTTTTCAGTACATATAGGTAATCACTGTTAGGGGTTTACGTATAGTTAAAGCGCCTTTAGTTAATTTTAAATGAAATTTGTTATATATTCACCAAGATTAAAATGGACATGTCAAATAAATAGTAAATTTTGTCTTCAAAATGTTACATCAACCACGATAAATTTTGCCATAAATTACAAATTTGAAAGTTTTGTTTTACAATGCCTGATGAAATAGCCTATGCAAATTAGTCTTATTATGAACAAGCATATTTGATTTTATATCATTTAAATCAGCAACAACTAGAATTGTAAATGTTTCAGCAGGAAACAGACAAACTTTAATTTGTCACAACTTTTGCGATGACGCTTTTTATGATTAAAAAGTCATCAAAAGGAAGTTATGTCTTAGTAAAATGTATGTTAAACACTTAAAATGTAGTATATGAATGCAAATTACTTTAGGTATTGTTTATAGTGTAATAGGAGGTCATATAGATGTACATAGGGCAATAACGCTAACCTATCTAGTACAGCACACTCCAGATAACCTTTAACCACTTTCTATGATGACCCTATTGAGTTTTCTTTGGCTCAAACCTGGAAGACGTGATAACCCAAAACAATTCAACTTTAATACGAAAATAATCGGTGACAACCAAATCACCCGAGTCAGTTATAGAGGAAATAATATTTACATGTAGCAAAACGATGAAATATATCCAGATAACATCTTGCATGTATTTGCAGGCCAAATTATAATTACTATGTAAATGTTCGAGCCAGACCAACTTTTTTTCATGCGCGTCTCGCGAGAATGGCTACAACATGAAAGTTACAATTTGGAACTATTTGTCTAAAACCAAGGTTACACAACACGCGCGAATTCATCATGACTTAGGGGCTCTAATCAAGTTGTCGTTAAAATGTGGGTCTATTTTCTTTGGAGAACAACACCATGCTTACGGCATAGGAGCCGGTACATGCGACGGAGACCCAGAAGCCTTTCTCTTTTGGACACTCAAAAAGTAACATCATAAAAATTCCATTCAAAATTCTTTAGACATTTACTTAGTAAAATAATTAACTTACACAAATATATAGATCTGCAATTCAGACTAGAAGACGATGGAACACACCGTATTACCGGCGCCAGTGATGGCAGATCACTGCATTGATGGCAGATAGCTGAAATTTACCCCTCGGTATAGGTAGGTTATAAATTTGGTTGATATTATTATATTACACAAATACGGTCCATTTCATTGCTATGAAACTATTGTCCATTGACTGGAGATACTATTAGGTAATTTTGGACTCGTTTTTTCCTGTTTGAGACTATTTTGAGCAGTGACAGCTTCGGAAAAATCCAAGAAAATGTTTGTTTTTTTGTTCAAAATATCTCTCAAGTTTTAGCTAAATGGCAGGATTTAGTGTTATTGATATAGACGTTCATCCACTGGGGTCAAGCCAAATATTTACCCCGTGAGCCTTTTCTTAAAAGTTTTACAGACGTTCAATCTGGTCCGGTCGAAGAAAAAATGCTGCCGTTGTAGGCAGATACTTATTTAATTGCTGCCGTCGATCAATGTCAATCTTTTATCAATTCCTCTATTCTTTACGTCCTTTTAGTCGGAATTGAGATGTTAAACTATCATTTCTAATATTTTCTCAAGATAGAAAAGTTATTAATGCGGTATGTGCATCGAGAAAGCTTTTTAGCAACACGCAGTTACAATACAAAATGTGATGATTCAGTACGACCAAATTGCACTATAAATAGAGTAATTAACATGAAGAAATTCATTTTTCTATATTCATGCATGTGTCTTTAATCTGTTGTGTCTGTTTCCCAAACAGGCTGTTTGCTTTTAAATCAAGCAACCGGACAACAATAGTATTTACGTTTACCAAACGGGATGAACTGTTCGTTATTTAATTTTTCCCACCGGACTTAATTTTTTTTTACGTTAACCTACTGGACTATATTACTAAATATTACTGACTGCTTACTGTTGCCAATCGGAGTATTACGTTGGTTGTTCTCTATTGCCGACCGGACCATACAGTTGGTTATTTACTTTTGTCGACCGGACATTACAGTTTGTTGTTTACTTTTCCCGACCGTACTACATTATATCCCCTACACTTTTTGCTAATGCCTCGGGTGACTGTATTTTCCCCGGGATATTTTTACCTACATACGTTTTTGTTGTTTATAAACTCGCCCGTTTTTTCTTTTGCCGACCGGACTACACTGTTGCTTGTTTACTTTTGCCGACCATGCTATACTGTTGGATGTTTAGTAATGCCGAACAGATTACAATTTTGGTACTTTTCCTTTGTTCATTATCCTATGACCGTTAACGTTTTATAAAAATTGTTTAACCAAAATGTAACAACCTCTAGGAACATCATCAAATCACAACAACATATCGTCTGCTTGTAACGACATGCTATTGGGGAAAAAAGGCATAACAACATAGAAACAGCTCAATCAAATTATCAAGAAGAAAACAATTCATCAATGTCCTGGCTTCACCATTATTTCCCTGCTCAATCTAATGTTTAAATAATGTTTAAGAGAAGCGACTTTGAGTTGAGATATTGCCAATTTGCACTAGTACATCATTTAGAACCTAAAAAAACACTTTGTAATACTAAATTATATATGTTGGTATTTTGTTTCTTGGGTTTTTGACTGATTTAAAGAGGATGGCCAATTTCTATAACATTCTCCTGCCTTAGTAGTTGTAGAGATTACACCTAATGTGAACATCACACCAACTCGATCTTTGACAGCGTCAAACCATATACATGTATATAATTATAATGTTTTGTTGTAAAAATATGTCAACTACAGTATAAGTCATTGAACTAACGGATACGTAAATTTTCACGTTATCTTTAGAAATCACGTAACACAAATGTTTACGGCCAGAAATTGAAGGCAACGTAAATTTCGACAGTATAAAAATGAAGGAAACGTAAATATTGACAGTCGAAAAGTGACGGTAACGTAAATTACGACAGTCGAAAAGTGAAGGCACCGTAAATTTTGACAATCGAAAAGTAACTTTTGACAATTCATAGTCTAAGGAACATTATATTTTTTTTTTCATTTTTGTTGTTGTTGTCATTATCATTATTTCATTATTATTATAATTATCATTATTATTATTATTATTATTATTATTATTATTATTATTATTATTATTATAATTATTATTATTATTATTAGTATTATCATCGTCATCGTTATCGTTGTTGTTAAATGTTACAACAAAATTTATTGAATGGTTATACTTATCTCCCTTAGATTACATACAAACGTTTTAGTGTTTTTTTGTACAAGAATTTAAACATAAAGATATTGAATACCTCAAAGACAACAAAGTCACGAACTATATCTTATCCCGGCGGTATGTCACACAAGTACTGATTCAATACTTGCCCAAAAAGACCTTCTATGTAACCTGAAGGTAAAACATATTAGTGCTGATACAGTTCTTGCCAAGGAATAAGTTCTATGTTAATCCAGGGTAATATCACATTAGTACTGATACAGTACTTGTTCAGGAACACGTTCTGTATAATATGGCGGTATTTCATATTAGTGCTGACACAGTACTTGCCCAAGAAAACGTTCCTTTATATAATAACTGATACACATTCACTGATAGAGAATAGCCCAGGAACACGTACTATATAACATGGCGGTTTATCATATAAGTACTGATACAGTACTTGTCAAGGAAAACGTTCTTTTTATATTAGAACTGATACACATTCACTAATACAATATCTGCTCAGGAACACGTTCTACGTAACCCGAAGGTATATCATACTAGTTATGATACGCTACTTGTCCAGAAATACGTTCTATGAAACCCGGCGGTATGTCATATATTTACTGGTACAATACTTACACCGGAACACGTTCTTTCGTATTAGTACAGAAAGACATTTATTGATACAGAATTTGCCCAGAAACCTGTCTTTGTGACCCGGTGGTATATCATATTAGTATTGAAAAGAACACATTCTATGTCACACGATGATATATCATAATTATAAGTACTGATACAGTACTTGTCCATCAATTCGTTCTATTTAATATGGCGGTATATCACATTAGTACTGATATAATACTTGCCACGGAACACGTTCTATGTAACCCATCGGTATATCATATTAGAATTGATATAGGAACAGGTTCCTCCATATTAGTACTGATACAGAATTAGACGAGGAACACATTCTATGTAACCCGAATGTGTATCTTATTACATGTACATGTAATAGTGATATAAAACTTGTCCAGGTAACCCGGTTGTATATTACATTGGTATAAATACAATATTTGCTAGGAACAAGTTCTATGTTATCCCAGCGTTAAATCATATTAGTAGTACTGATACAAAACTTGCCCAGGTACACGTTCTATGTAACCCAAAGGTATATCACATTTGTACTGATTCAAAACTCTCCCAGGAACACGTTATATGTAACCTGGCGGTATATCACATTAGTATTGACACAGTACTTGCCCAGGAATACGTTCTTTGTAACCTAGCAGTATACAATGTATCACTTTAGTGTTGATACAGGACTTCCCTAGAAACATAATGTTTAAAACTCAGCGGTATATCACTTAAGTTTTATACCTGCTTACCTGCTGAGTAACATGTAATTGCAGAAGATCTCCAATTATCAAATTTGTCACAATTGCATTGAAAAAGGTTTTAAATGGACATACCGGTGTCGAACATTCGTCCTTGACTCGATCAAATTAATATGAAATATACAAAAGCTATATGTTATACTACGTCATGACTCTTAAAAGGGTGTTATATCCGGGGAAACATGAAATACCAAGAAACGCTTGTAATAATCTGATTTATGTGAAAGGATGTTATCACATTATTATATTATTAAGTGTCACCCAAATATGTCGTTTATTTCCGCAATGAAAAGAGCGGTTTAAATCCCGTTATATGAATGCTTGAACGGATCCTGTTATTTCACTTTATCTGAAGTATAAAAGTCTAGATTATGTTACGAGATTATGTAGAATACTCGTCAAAATCAGATGTCTCATTTATATGTACGAACTTTGTTATCAGCATCACTAAATCTTTGAACTGAAAATAGCAATGCCGGTGTTACCTTTTTGAAGGTTCATTTTATTTTTACTCTGGTACATCATAATGATCATAAATTTCATTTTTAATGCGACACAGTGAGATTTATGTATTTATTTATTTGTCTACTGGTTGCATATAGGATATAAATACATGTAGACCAGGCTACCAAATTGTCTCGTCACGAGTTTCCTTAGTCAATAGATAGTGAGATTTGTTTGTGGTTACATTGTTGTTGTTGTTGTAGTCGACGACGTCGTCGTCGTTATTTTAGTAGAAAAAAGACCACCATTCCCTCTCTATGTTCCAGTAAATAGAAGCTAGTTTATTGATTTTTTTATTGAATTAGCTCTATATTTTTTCTGTTTCAATATTAAAACAGTTTTACGTGCAATAGATCTAAACCGAATTCAACAAACTAATGTGAATTCAGGCTTACACTGAAAAAGATGTTACAAGGTCCTTCTGATTGTGAACAAAATAAGCTCACCCAAGATTTTAAGTCAGAAAAGACGTTAAATTGCATGTGCAAAAAATAAATGATGTTTCAATTATTCATGTGTAACTTAATTAAAATTCCTTAAGTTTTAACTGGTAACTGAAACTGTACTTCAAATAAGCAACGCACACACAGAAATAGTTTCTTTGATTGCTTTTTAAGATTGATGCATTACCTAGTATATCAATAACTCACTACTTGAAAAGATGTACCATATTTCAGGGTTTACTTCTAGTAGTCTTCATCTGATAAATAGAGATAAATAATCTGATAAACAGAGATAAATAATCTGATAAACAGAGAGATAAACAGGTTGTCATCCAGTAAACTATTTGAAAACTTTCGCGACATAATTAAAAGCATGCTATATATACATAAAGATATAAATTGTTGGCGACGTCGGTGAGCGGCGTCGTCTCTTATGGAATGCTTTTAATTTTGGCCTATGGAAGAAGCTGTTACTATTAGCAGTTAATGTCATGTTGTGTTAATTAGATTTATTTTGATTCGTAAAAATCAAGTAAACAAATATGTTGTTATATTTGTATTTAATAATTTTATGTAAAAAGCATGTGCATTGTGATATTATTTTCACGAAATTGCAGGCTCAGTTAAACAGCTTGTTTGATACTGTAATGTTAAAGTCTGCTGGCTCTGTGTTTAAATTGTTTAATACTATAATGTCAAAGCATGAAAGGCCTACTCAACTCTGTGTTTATTTGATGCTATAATTCCAAAAATATGTCGCCTCTGTTGAAATTGTTTGAAATGTCAAAGGCCTATTTAGCTTGTGTTTACATTTTTATACTATTATTATGCCATATTTTGATTTATCTTGTTTTTTTTTCTTTTCCATTTATGAAAAAAGAAATCCGTATACTGTATATTTTATATCTACCAATGTCACAAATACAATGTCCGAATCTGAACCTCAAGTACGCGGTCAATTTACAGCTAATGACTTCAGTCTATATCCAGTAATTAGTAAGTAGACAAATGGAAGGTTGTAATACACATAATGGCTTTACAGGATAAGCCTCTGTCTATTCCATAATGGAATTTTTATCTCTTTTACGTAAAGGTTTTCTCTTTGACGTATGCACAAAGAGTACTATATGGTAATAAAAACCTAATCTGGCTTTTCCCCTAATTACTCTTCATCAATGTTAACATCTCTTTAATCAAAAGATAACAAACACATGGTAGTAAGTTTCTTTTAAATGTTAATACGGGCACATTTTACAGACAGCCCGCATCTATATAAGAAAAATAATATCTCCGGTCACTGAAGAAAAAAAGAGCGCAATACAGTATGTTAATATTGTACTAATTAAGTTTAAATGACAGCGGTAATAAATATCAATAAAAGGTTATTATGTCGACCTTAGGACAATCTATTTACATTTCATAATAGACTAAGCAATAAACAAATAATTATGTAGTATTATTGTTGTCAAATATACAATACCAGACAAGACCACGAACACGTTAGGTCTAAAAGAAATTGTTTTGTTCGGGTCACCCAACCTACCTAAAAATATACCCGACCTTACCATTTTTAGGTCTGTCAAAAATGACAAAATGTCACACAAAAATTGAAGAAAAATTCACAATTCCCATCAACAATTTGATTTCAAATTGATTATTCATAAAATCGATGTAAAAACTCTTTAAAGTCGGCCTAAACTTTAAAGAATTTAGCCGAAATTCTAACGGAGACCGTGAATTCGCCGTACAGAAATACCGTATGAGGGCTTATATCGTTAACTTCCAGTCAAGTAGCAATCTTCTACGCAGTGATCTCCCCTTATCAGTACGTCAAGTAGATGCTTAAGACCGTATAGTTAAAGCGCCTTTAGTTATTTTTAAATGAAATTTGTTATATATTCACCAAGATTAAAATGAACATGTCAAATAAATAGTAAATTTTGTCTTCAAAATCAACCACGATAAATTTTGCCATAAATTACAAATTTGAAAGTTTTGTTTTACGATGCCTGATGAAATAGCCGATGAAAATTAGTCTTATTATGGACAAGCATATTTGATTTTATATCTTAAATCAGCAACAACTAGAATTGTGAATGTTTCAGCAGAAAACAGACAAACTTTCATTTGTCACAACTTTGGCGATGACGCTTTTTATGATTAAAAGGTCATCAAAAGGAAGCTATGTCATAGTAAAATGTATGTTAAACACTTAAAATGTAGTATATGAATGCAAATTAATTTAGGTATTGTTTATAGTGTAATAGGAGGTCATATAGATGTAGATAGGGCAATAACGCTAACCTATCTAGTACAGCACACTCCAGATAACCGTTAACCACTTTCTATGATGACCCTATTGAGTTTTCTTTGGCTCAAACCCGGAAGTCGTGATAACCCAAAACAATTCAACTTTAATACGAAAATAATCGGTGACAACCAAATCACCCGGGTCAGTTATAGAGGAAATAATATCTACATGTAGCAAAACGATGAAATATATCCAGATAACATCTTGCATGTATTTGCAGACCAAATTATAATAACTCTGTAAATGTTCGAGCCAGACAAACTTTTTTCATGCGCGTCTCGCGAGAATGGCTACAACATGAAAGTTACAATTTGGAACTATTTGTCTGAACCAAAGGTTACACAACACTAATTCATCATGATTTAATGGCTCTAATCAAGTTGTCGTTAAAATGTGGGTCTATTTTCTTTGGAGAACAACACCATGTTTACGGCATAGGTGCGCCGTAGGTGCCGGTACATGCAACGGAGACCCAAAAGCCTTTCTCTTTTGGACACTCAAAAAGTAACATCATAAAAATTTCATTCAAAATTCTTTAGACATTTACTTAGTAAAATAATTAACTTACACACATATATAGATCTGCACTTCAGACTAGAAGACGATGGAACACACCGTATTACCGGCACCAGTGATGGCAGATCACTGCAGTGATGGCAGATAGCTGAAATTTACCCCTCGGTATAGGTAGGTTATAAATTTGGTTGATATTATTATATTACAAAAATACGGTCCATTTCATTGCTATGAAACTATTGTCCATTGACTGGAGATACTATTAGGTAATTTTGGACTCGTTTTTTCCTGTTTGAGACTTTTTTGAGCAGTGACAGCTTCGGAAAAATCCATGAAAATGTCTGTGTTTTATTTGTTCAAAATATCTCAAGTTTTAACTAAATGGCAGGATTTAGTGTTATTAATATAGACGTTCATCCACTGGAGTCACGGAAGCCAAATATTTACCCTGTGATAGGCTATCATCTACAGTAAAGATTGAACCAGCGGCCATTGATATTCAGCAGTATAATGGCTTACACCACAAAACAAAAATGTCTCAAAACGTACACGTTGTTCTCAGTTCCAAATGTTTTAAGCAACCACCTTTCTTAAGCAGACAATATATAGGCATGCTTCCCTTACCTAAGGGCTAAGTAATTTGTATCATTTTATACCATAATAAATGAGTATATAACCAGGATAATTTCCACACCTATGTCTTAAAAAAGTACGATACATGATAAAAACTCAACTGCGGCGGGCTCTAACTACCGATCTCTCGAAAAAATTTGAACTGTCCCTCCAGGTTCCAGATTTACCTAGAATGGGATTTCAGTTATTGTGCATGGGCATTCAAACAAGAATTCCCCAGGTGTTGCTTGAAAGTGTCGCAAATTCTCTAATGTAACTTAAAACAACAGACAAAACTTTGAAACATATTAATCGCTGTACTTAGTACTATTATAACTGCTGTTTTACATAGAAAACAAATGTTTCTCTGATTGATGCCGTAATATAGATGCTTAACTGAGAAAAAATAGATTGTAAGTCTGGATGAAAATGATAAAGGGCCAGAAAACTGCTAGGGGCCGGAAACTGCTAGGAAACCAGTACATAAATCCTTTTTCCAGTCTACGAAAACTGCGTCAAACAAAAAAAATACCATGAAAAAGATACAGGGGTAAGAAATAATATCTCTTGAACTAAAATTCACTCAAAACCAACATTATATATCCTATTTTTTGCGCAAAGGATGAACGTACTACATTTCATAATGATTTACAATCTCATTGAATAACAAAAAACGCTAAAACGTGCCGTAATTTAGCGCAAGAAACACACTGGCAATAACAAAAGTTATCATAAGAACTCTGTGACCTCTTAAGAGTTATCACAAGAACTCCGGGACATTTGAAAAATCGGGTATAAATCTGTTAGCCGGTGCTTTATGTTTGCAATTTTGCATTATAATTAGGTAATTATGTATAGCAAGGATGAAGACCAGAAATAAACAGGTCAATAATTGTGAAATGGCAAGTAATTTGGAAATTTTACTGAAAACTTCCAGATTTATAGCAAGATGCGATTAAAAATGGCATGTGAATTAGTTTCTGACACATAATACAAGATGTAAGACAAGCTTAATTATTGAAGTTTAATTTAGCATCTAAAACTCCTTTTGGAAAGATGAAAAAAAAACATTTTTAACGAGTTTTTTTTTGTAGTATATACAGATGTTTTCCGACGAACTCCGTGACAGTTATCACAAGAACTTCTGAACAAGTTATCATAAGAACTCCATCCTTCGTGTAACACTTCCTCCCCCGTAAAAAAGGCTTAGTAAATAAACCCGTTCAAACTTTAGGCTAAAACATGCATGCACATATGCGAAGGTAAACAAATTTTTTGAATGGTTATACGTATCGCCCTTAGATTACATAAAAACGTTTTAGTGTTGTTTTAAACATAAAAATATTTAATACCTTACAGACAACAAAGTAACGAACTTTATCTATTATGCCGGCGGTATGTCACATAAGTACTGATTCAGTACTTGCCCAAGAAGACCTTCTATGTAACCTGAAGGTAAAACATATTAGTACTGATACAGTACTTGTCAAGGAACACGTTCTATGTAATATGGCGTTAAATCATATAAGTACTGATACAACACTTGCTGAGGAACACGTTCTTTTTATATTAGATCTGATACACATTCACTGATACAATATCTGCCCAGAAGCACGTTCTGCGTAACCCGAAGGTATATCATACTTGTTATGATACGCTCCTTGTCCAGAAATATGTTCTATGAAACCCGGCGGTATGTCATATATGTACTGATATAATACTTGCCCGGAATACGTTCTTTCGTATTAGTATACAGATACACATTTACTGCCAGGAACTCGTTCTATGTAACACGATGGTATATCATAATTATTAGTACTGATACAGTACTGATATGATACTTGCCCCGGAACACGTTCTATGTAACCCATCGGTATATCATTGGCGTCCGCGCCGAAGCGCGACGCCCCTTATGGAATGAAATCAGATTTTGTGAAAGGGCAATTGCAACTTCTCGGGCGTTTTCGTCTGTCATAATAGCCGATCATTCCGTTTGGTATGATGAAAAATGAAATGTCGCGATATGTTTAATAAATAGCGAACTGGAGAATTTCGCAATGCAAACATATTCAAATGAAATTATCTTATCCGTCAATTAATCACGCTCTTCGGTTTTTTTATTAATCATGTGGGTTATTATGTATGTTACTGCTGTACCTATAAATAGAATGATGACCTTAACATTGTGAAAGTCCGAAAATCTATTTATAGAAGTAGTTCTAGTTTAACGAAACGGTCATTCGTGTTGCGCTATGACTGGAGAATTTTGCAGACACATATTCAAACAATTAATTGCACTCTTAATAAATCTATATTGAAAAAATAAGAAGGCTATTTTTACGAATTGTTGTTTCATAGTATTTCACTTTCGTCTGTAATTTTAACATGAGTTGTTATGGGTTTATTGATAGAAATGTAAACACTCAGGTGGGTCAGACGAAGTTTTTGAAGTAATTCATTAAAATAGTAGATTGACCTCCCTATCAATCAATTATCAAACTTTGTTAATTTTTAGTACTATTTTTTATGAAGAAGAAGAGAAGAAGAACGTTTATTTCACTTAAACTACAAGTTTCTCGTGATTAACATATATACAAGCATACATATATAATGACATGAAAAATACAATGACATGAAAGTAAACATAATAATTATATTGGATGGACAAAACAAAATAGAGATGACACAAATATTAAAGCATAATGGATATTACATACACAGTAGTATACACAATAAAACTTTTCATTAGTTGGATCTGTTAGGTATACATAAAAGTAGGTTGAAATACATATCTAAGCATTAATAATCTGATATCTTAATTTGAAGGCTTCATTAATATATTTACAAAGCATAATTGTTTCTTTATTTTTATCACTTTTTAATAATTGAGTAAACTTAAACATACTTGGTCTATTTATGTTCCGAAGAAAATACCACATGAACTTGAAATTCTAACAAATAACCAATATTAATGATAATATCCAAAAATACCCTCTTAATAATATAAATAAACTTATACCATATAGGAGGGTATATTTTGGATATTATAGACCTGTATATTTCGGATATTATCGTTAATATTGAAAGAATTTCAAGATCCTGTGGAAAAAAAAAACATACACTATTCTAATCTCTATCATGCCTACCTAAGTTCATGATACACAATGTCTTTTGTCTGCCCATTCATAAATGATATACAATTCTTGAAAAGTTTATAAGAATATGTGGTCATCAGATATCTACTAATTCATCTTCACTTGTTGCATTTCTTGCTTGGACGCCCTTTGATGCTTTGCATCAATGCTTTTCTTGTATTAGAATTGATATAGGAACATGTTCTTTCATATTAGTACTGATACAGAATTAGACGAGGAACACGTTCTATGTAACCCGAATGAGTATCTTATTACATGTACATGTAATACTGATATAAAACTTGTCCAGGTAACCCGGTTGTATATTACATTGGTATTAATACAATATTTGCTAGGAACAAGTTCTATGTTATCGCAGCGGTAAATCATATTAGTAGTACTGATACAAAACTTGCCCAGGTACACGTTCTATGTAACCCAAAGGTATATCACATTTGTACTGATTCAAAACTCTCCCAGGAACACGTTATATGTAACCTGACGGTATATCACATTAGTATTGACACAGTTCTTGCCCAGGAACACGTTCTATGTAACCTAGCAGTATACAATGTATCACATTAGTGTTGATACAGGACTTCCCTAGGAAAATAATGTTTAAAACCCAGCGGTATATCAGTTAAGTTTTATACCTGTTGAGTAACATGTAATTTCAGAAGATCTCCAATTATCAAATTTGTCACAATTGCATTGAAACAGGTTTTAAATGGACATACCGGTGTCGAACATTCGTCCTTGACTCGATCAAATTAATATGAAATATACAAAAGCTATATAACTTGTGATTATGTTATACTACGTCATGACTCTTAAAAAAGTGTTATATCCTGGGAAACATGAAATACCAAGAAACGCTTGTAATAATCTGATTTATGTGAAAGGATGTTATCACATTATTATATTATTAAGTGTCACCCAAATAATTATGTCGTTTATTTCCGCAATGAAAAGAGCGGTTTAAATCCCGTTATATGAATGCTTGAACGGATCCTGTTATTTCACTTTATCTGAAGTATAAAAGTCTAGATTATGTTAAGAGATTATGTAGAATACTCGTCAAAATCAGATGTCTCACTTATATGTGCGAACTTTGTTATCAGCATCACTATGAAATAACCGGATCTTTTAATACTGCACGTAATAATAACGTCGCTTTTTATCGGATAATCGTGGCGATAATATATATACACACTATAGATCTTTTTACGCCGTGATCAAACAGTTCTTCTTCGATGCCGAATTGGACACACTAAAACTACCCACTCTTATCTCCTCACAAATGACAATGCCCCTTTCTGTGTAGGTTGTAATGAAAATTTTACTGTCAAGCATTTTCTTCTTGAATGTCATGATTTTTCACAGGCCCGTAATAGATTTTATTCTGTAAACTCACTCAAAGAACTTTTTAATACAATTCCATCAAAAAACATAATTGATTATTTAAAAGAGATAAACTTAAAAGAGATAAATCTAATTGGCTCATTTCTATTGTCATTTACAATGTTTTACATAATATTTTAAGCCTATTATAGCATTCGGCACGATATGGCCAGTTATGTGTTGACGTGCCGTAAAAATCCAAACAAACAAACAAACAAAACGACGCGGTCCGTTACTATGAAAAATTGACCGGAAGTAGTATCTTTTCGCGCCTGCGCAATTTGCGTACGGCCAAAAAAAAAGGCTTGCCCTACATAGAAATGTAGTAGAAATTCATAGACAATTCCGAGTTAGTTTAAGGTAAAAATTAGAAAATCATATAAAATAGCTTTTAACAGAAACACAAAAGATGCCTTAAAAGTTTTGTGGCCAAGGATGCCCAAAAAGGCATGGAAAAGACGAATCCCTTACGATCACGCGCCTGACATTGAGATTATTGTTGTAAAAAATATGGAAATATATATATTAGCATATAAAGAAGTCATTTTATTTGTTGTTGAAATCGTCCATATAAAAACTATTTTATAACATATAATATATAACATTTCTATATAAATTTTATAACTTTTAAAATCGAGGTTAATTATCATTTCTGAAAAAGAAAAGTCGGAACATGTGATGTAATGCATTTTTAGTTTTCAGTTTAGCTAATTTCATCATTTATCCGACTTGACTGAGATGCCAAACAGAAAGTTTTAAGTCACATATATATTTAAATAATTTTTCAAACTCTTAAGAAGTTAAAGGGACTCCACTGAGGTTTAAAAGATTAAAATTATTACATTTGAATTTCTTACATAAATGAGCTAGGGCACTTTAAACAGACATATATATGCAAAGATAGTTAAGAAATATACTTTGAAATAACTTGAAAATCGTATTTTTATGATTCTCTTAGCCTGATTTGAGTGAAAAGCGTTTAAACGCTTTTCATTTTGGGTCATTTTTTCACAATTTGAATAATTATTCTGTAAAAACGAAGTGCGCGAATGATCTTAGCTTTTGCACAAAGATTAGTGGTCTAAACCTACATCAAATGGTACATTTATCTGGAAAAAAAATTTCAGTCCCATCATGTACAAAAAATCAGTGGAGTCCCTTTAAGGTAGTGTAATAACACATATTTTATCCGGTTCCTTGTATGGAAATGTACGTCACGTACACAATTTGTCACTTCACAAAATCAATAAACATTGATGAGATTGGTATAAATAACAGTAACTTACTAATTACGATTAATCATTTTAATTGTTTTCAGTAACTAACTATGTCATGGTACTTAATCGACCCGTTTGAATGATATTATAACTAGCTGGCTTATTTTGTATATCTGTTATAAATATCAATTCACGTTTTAAGTACTTACCGCTTTAATTCACCCCTAAAATTTCTGTTTTCTGGATGACATAACTTGAAATCACGTCTTTTAAAGCCTTTAATTACGCTAAAATGTATTGTATCGTTATTGCGCTTTTGTCCTACGCATGATGCGCATGCGCGAAATGCAACATGCGTTGCTATGGAAAAATCGTACTGTAAAAAGGTCTATACACGACTGCTGTCAAATTATGAAAACATTCCAATCTTTGTCCTCTCTAATAATATTTGAATGAAGTTTGATGTATTCTAATTATAAATTCGGTAAAAGTCGGATTATGCAAACAATTGTGTACAATACAACTCTCGCCTAGCACCTTGGGTTAAATATGAAAAACAACCGTTTATGCCGGCTCGCCACGGCGAGCCGGTATTACGTTAGGATTTTACTGAGAAACAACCTAAAACCCCAAATCCATCCAAAAATTTAATCGAAGCTTAGCTCCCAGCTTTCTACAAAATTTATCTATCAGGGCTAGGATCCAAAATTATTTAGCCAATCAAATTTGATCTTATAAAGCGTCAAAAAACCTTCAATTTTCACGCCATTTTTAAAAAACAGCACGTATTGTTTTGAGCTAAAAGATATAATGATGATTAAAATGTTTGTTTTCATGGATTCTTTTCAGTAAATCATATTTACACTGACTTTTGATTTAGCGATTTCGCCAGTCCTGTTTACTCTGTAGTAAGTTTTCGTTTGGTTAATTAACATAAACGACATCTGGTTCTGTGCATTTTTTTCATTTTCCTTTTTCCGGTCATTTCATCCTTTCCGGTATTTAGTGTATGTATTTACTGGCCGGGATCCGGGAGTTTTTTTTAATTGTAAGTAATGAAAGTTAAATTGATTTAACTTAGGATATAGATATATTTAGAGCTATTTATTAACAAAATCACAATACTTATAATTATATGCCTAATTAATTGGAAAAATCAAAGACTATATTCTTGAATTGGTCAAATCCCGGGATCCCTATATGTTTTAATACGATCCCAGCTTTTCTTGGGATCTCTTTATTTTTTAATATGATCCCGGCTTTTCTGAAAACTGTATTCTTGAACTGGTCAATTTCCGGGATCCTATTTTTTAATAAGATCCCGGCTTTTCTGGCTGAATTGATTGACAACTTGTGTTTACTTAAGGAATTGTATCTGTCACTTATTCCAATACTAAATAACATATTACAACTTAACTTCGTATAAAGAGACATTTTTATGAATCTATTTTTTTCTGGTCTAGGTCAACAGGCCATATAGTAAATGTGCATAGACATAGGGACTCCATTCTATCTGTTTACATGCATCTTCATATATACTCATATTCCTCTTTGTTAAACTGAGAGAACTGGCTTCCTTAACTTTATATGTCACTTTTATTTTGATGTTCGCTAAAATCTTTTCAGCTAACAGAACTGTCATTTTTACATTTAATTGTTCTATTCTGTTCAGTATTAATTGTTGTTTTGTACCATTCTTCTGTAAATTGTTAAATATTGTACAATGTTTGTAACACGTTTATCCCTTTTCATATGTAATTGAAAGTATATTGGCTATATGTATGCTCATGCTATTTTATGCCAAATAAAGATTATGTTATGTTATGTTATGTTATTTAAACACGCCCCTGGAAAGAAATTACGAAGCGAGTCGCTACTAGCTTTTTTAAAAGCTAACCTTGTTTAGGTGCAACATTAGTCTCTAAAAAGTCTTTAAAACTAATAATATACACATAAAATCAGCAGTGACAGATCAAGTTAAAGAACAGAAGTAGGCTTTTATGTATCTTCCACACCAACGTACCAACTCGATACTTTTATCTTTTTCAACATGGTTTCTTTGTGTACGGTCTATCGGGAGTAAGATGTATGACTGTACGAAGATCAACAGGAACCTACAAAGTATTTTTATACATATGCCAATATTTAATTTAATGTCATGATTTTTTGGCACATATATAAGGTAGATCTCCACTTTGAAGGTGGAAAATATTTTTGGTAGTTTATTTTTTGTAAAGAAATACGAATGTAGATTCGTAATAAAGATGATCAATATGCTCATTCAAGAAATATAAAATCGTTTTCCTTAAATTAAAGCATTAACTTAAAGCGTAATGGCTTTCCTTTATATAAGAAGATGAGCTGTATATAATAAATTGAAAATAAAAATATATTCTGTTCTATATAATACAGGGTGGCCAACCCATTTTGGATATCGTAGTTATATATTATTCGAAGCATATTATATCATAAGATCAAAGCGCTCAAACCACTTCATATACAAAGGCATGATAGTCCCACATTATAACACCAATCTTATAAGAAGATGAATGCGACGCGTTTAGGTGTCATGTGTTCATCCCTGCAGTAATATAACTAATGTGCCACAGGAAAGTTTGAGATTTATATGTGACACAAGGCACTGTCATTTCTTCGATGTCATTGTGCAAATTCCAAATATTTTCTGCAACATATGCTTATGTTTTCTTCCAGTTATGTCCCTTTATTGAATAAAAAACAGCTGCATGTTTAATTATTTAGACACAAAAGTATGTAAGATACAATTACAGGTTTCTTGAACTCCGCATCATTCCTAAAAGCGAAAAATAATTTGAAATAAAATAAGCGTTCATGGAAGCTTTGGTGTTTAATTGTCCCTCTGAAGTCATTCTATTTCTTTAAAGCGTTGTTTGGAAATATGAAATAGAAAAATTGAATGTTCTGCGAGCCTTGTAATGCTGAAAATTGCGTTTATGATTCTTTAAAGTCAAACAACGCTGTATATTTAGCATAACAAGATATTTTATAGAAATGTGTAAGTAACTTACAGAATAAAAACATGGTTCTAACACATTTGTTTTAGTGGTAACTGAGCTGTTAGGACTTCGCACGCATTAACAATTAATACAACTTAAGATTGCATTTAAAGATGTTGAAATGATACAAATGAGCCGTGTCACGACAAAACCAACATAATGCGTTTGCGACCAGCATGGATTCAGATCAGCCTGCGCTGATCAGGATCCATGCTGTTCGCTTATCAACCCTATTACAAGTAGAGAAACTGATAGGGAACAGCGGTTGCCCAGGCTGATCTGGATCCATGCTGGTCGCAAACGCACTATGTTGGTTTTGTCGTGACGCGGCTCAAATGTAGTTCATTATTAAGTGAATTATCTTTAATTGATAACAAGGATCCTCATTATAATATCCCTTCATGAAAAATCCTCCCGGACACAATGTTAGTTTACAGTGAAAACGCTAGGTTTTAATCTAATATAAAGTAAGTTTGCATCATTAAGTGGTAGTATTTTAGTAGTCTTACATGACACTAAAATCAGACATATTTAAAATCTAAATTAATACTGAAGTGTTTCAATACTTGTTTAACAGAATATAAAATACAACAACACTAATTCAGGTAGGAATTTTGAAGTTTATGATTTGTATAATTGAGAAAAATTATCGGTCTCAGAGGTGTATATTGGTCTTTTAACACCGGATTGGAATTTTGATGAAAGCCGTACGCCTGGCTGGTTCATTTTTTTTTAATTTTCGCATCAAAACGACAATTTAAGAGGATATATATATTAAGGAAATTTTGTTTGTTTGTGTTTACGATGAAATTTTCACTGTATTTTAACCAGAAAACCTATATGTATACCATGACTATTCATGAATATTATTATGATTCAGTATTAGAGAATGATTTATTAATAGATAACTTAGAATTCTTATTAAAATGTGCAGGAAAAAAAGCTTCTTTGATAAAATCGCCACCGGACTACTCGAACCCATTGTGGACAGGGGCATTAGGGCAATAAATACTTGCCAACAAAAGCATACAAAACTTAATCTGCTCAGTCAACAATTTTACATTATGTTACATATACAGATATATATATATGTATACATATATACATTTCTATGGAACTTTGAATATTTTGTTAATCTGATGAACTGATGTGTACATAACCAACAAGCTTTAACCGAACCGTTCTGGTGGCCACTGAATTAACCCAAGATCAGCCAGCACATCCGCGCCGTCTGCCTGATCATGGTCTGCACTGTTCACTATACAGTCAGTACATATTTTGAAATTTTTCTTAGGATAAATGATTTTGTCCAGATAGAAATTTAAGATATTTAGTATGGCAAGGATTAAATGTGTCACATGGAGAGTTTAATATTTTCGTCTTCTTATTTTACAATTTCTTTCTTCATTTACATCTATTAAATGTTTTAATATTTTTTTTATTTTCAGAACTACAATCGATCTGTTTGAGAAAATGAACAAGAGTATGCGTATAGGAATATTAATACAGGGTGTTTCTGTAGTTATCTGTATAATAAGTTTGCGTCTGCCGCAATGGTATACGGCTGAACATGGACATGTCGGATTGTTTAAAATGTGTATTTTTGATGTATGTGCCGCAATTAAAAATGGTAATGTTTAAGTATTACGAACGAATACCTAGTATTTCAAAAAACACATCATCACAATTTTTTAAAACTTGATGAAACTTGTCACAATATGACACTTAGAAAAAAATGATTTTATACATTTTTATCACATACCCGTCGGTAAAACTTTAAACATTTTTTACAACCAAACTATGATACAATGGATTATTGTTGCATCTAAATAACTTACTATCGACTTCATAAACAAAATGCCAGTTTACATTTCTCCCTACTTATACTTTACTTATTTTCATATATGGTCATTTATGACCGCCAAATGGCTGCCAGTTTTGATCATATTGTAAAACTCGGGAACTACCTATAATTACTAGCAATAAAGGTTCTGTTGGTGACGTTTGCAATCATTTTTGAAATTTAGGTCAAGTAGTCTTTCATTGATTTGAAGTGATGAAGTAACAAGTAGATTTTCTTACACATATACACGTATGGGTGTCTTTTATTTTCAGCACCGGACTGGATTGAAGGCTCACAAGCTACAATGATCATGGGATTTCTTGCTCAGTGTTTGAGTATCGCAGTCTGCGTGTTGTACACTTACAATATGGAAGACAAAAGATATCTTTCACGATTTGCTTTCTTTGCAAGTTTTGCCGCAGGTAACTAAATTCGTCTAGCATCAATTTTGTTTGTTAAACTTACTACTAGTAATTCATTAATGATTAAATAAAAAAGACATAAAAAATATGACCTTTAAACATATATAGACATTTTTACGACGCGGTCCGGTTGCTATGAAAAATTGACCGGATGTAGTATTTTCTCTCGCATGCGCAATCTGCATAGGACAAAAGAGCATCGTCCTATATAGGAGTGTAGTAACGACTTTGTAACTTGTTCGCACAACATAATATATCGTGCGCACGATACAGTATCTCGTGCGCACGAGATCAATAACATACACACATGTCATCTCTGTCCCACCGTATATATGTTATTAATATCAATTCACTTTTTAAGTCATCCCAGAATAACTGTTTTCCAGATGACATAACTTGAAATCGCATTCATTAAAGCCTGTAAGTTTGGGAGAGAAAAAAGGAATATTGCCCATAAATTTTGTATTTTAGGAGTTCAATGCTTTAATAATGTCACTAGCAAATTATCGTACACCTTTATTGGTTATTTATCAAAATAAACTATTATCGTGCATGTGCGAAATGCAACATCCATTTCTATGCAAATATCGTATCGTAAAAAGGTCTATTCGTCGATTTGACTAAAAATCCAACAAAGAACAACGTGTAAAGTAATGGCTGAAGGATAATTGGTCCACAGACACTTGGGGTTTGGAGCTCAAAACGCTTTTAAAATCCAAATAAAATGCATATTTGTCAATCCCAGCACATGTACTGATCATATATATCAAAAAAACTTAATATAAGCCGTTTTAAAAAAAAAATCATATGTCAACATCTATTAAGTTTTTTTATATATATGATCAGTACATGTGCTGGGATTGACAAATATGCATTTTATTTGGATTTTAAAAGCGTTTTGAGCTCCAAACCCCAAGTGTCTGTGAATTGGTCATCAAATTATGAGGACTGTATGAATTTTTCCATTGAATTAATAAAAATTGAATTATAATATTTGGCGGCATTTAAGACCATGTTTTAACTTAAATTGATTAATAGTAAACTGTGACTATGCGTCTGAGTATCGTTTCACTCCGCGTTATTAGTACCTTTGCAATGTTGCTGTATTTTTCTGTAGAGTGAGAACAATTGGAAGAACTGAATAAACGACTCGTGAATATTTTAATTGAATGTGTTTCCATGTAAATCTACAGAATTCCTATTTAATTAATAATATTGTATTGCCTATATTAGCCGCGCCATGACAAAACCAACATAATGCGTTTGCGACCAGCACGGATCCAGACCAGCCTGCGCATCCGCGGAGTCTGATCAGGATCCATGATGTTCGCTGTCAGTTTCTCTACATGTAATAGGGTTTGTAAGCGAACAGCATGGATCCTGATCAGACCGCGCGGATGCGCAGGCTGGTCTGTATCCATAATTGTCGCAAACGCACTATATTGGTTTTGTCATGGCACGGCACATATGAATTTACATCAATTCTTTTACTTCAACATTATTAAACAATATACAAATGTTTTTGAAACATTATCGTTGGCCCTTCGCTGTAAATGTTTAAAATCATTTTCATAAAGAAAAGATAGTTTTATATTAAAGTAAATATGCGTTAAGTAACTATACCTTTTCATGTTTAAAATTAGCGAAAAGATTGAAGAGAAAAAGAAAAGAAAACAAAGAAAGAAAATTTGCTGTATTGTTATAACAGTTGCGTGTCACACGACACTACCTCTAACTAACCAATCCCTTATACCAATTATAAACTCTCATACTGCAGGTGACAACTGACTCTACTCATACCATCTTTGCTGATCGTGTCGTCTTATTAATTAACCAAGACACACGTATTTTTTTAAATGACCATTTATAAACAATTTTAAAAGTATAATAAATTATACGTAAAAATGTATATATAATGATAAAATTAGCTAAATACATTCCTTTCTTAAGTTTCCTGTAAAGACATTTTGTGTAAAATAATGTACATATGAGCCGCGTTATGACAAAACCAACATAGTGCGTTTGCGACCAGCATGGATCCAGACCAGCCTGCGCATATAATGTTTGTGATGAATAATAAACCACCAATCTTATACTCTGCGAGAAACATGTAAAATGTTAATGCCTATAACGCCAATGACACCGGCGGTCTCTGTTATGTTCAATCACAACATATTTGTGTACTTTTACTAAAACCGATGAATTATTTTGTCCCGACTGGAAGATGGAGAAGTCAAAATGAAACAGATTTTAAAAAACAGAACGAGACAAAAAATGGTAGCCATGCCAATAAAACTGGTCCCAGAGAATATTTCAAAAGAAATAAGGTTTCTTTCATTCCTTTTTAATAGAATATTTACTTCAGTAATGTGAGTATGAATGCTCATTTCTTTTATACAATATATTTTGATGATAAAATACGATGATTTTTACTATATACTGATAAATGAAATATTGAAAAATATTGATGGAGTAAAATGCATATTTTCATTTTGTGTATTTTCACTGTAAAATATTTTTCATTGCAGTGAAACATATTTTCCGTATTTTCACTGGTTTCTAGCTGGACTACTTTCTTCTATATTCAACTTATACACAAAATTAAAGGAAAGTCTTTCAAACTGTTATGTCAAAAAAGGGAAATGAATATGATAAACAGAAAATTCTAGGGGTTTTTTTGTCTTTAAAAAAAAGCAGGTATTTTCACATTGTAGTATGAAAATTATCATATTTCGCACGTGGCTACCGTTTCTCATGAAATATTTATTTGGTATACAACTTGATTAAAATTAATTCTGTACTTTTAGAAAAAAAACTTGAATACCATCTAGATCTATAGTTTAAACATAGTTTAAATGTCAAACAATAAGTCAGCATGTTGTTAATACATTTACAATAAGTATAGATGCACGAATAAAAAAGGATTAGAGCCGAAAGCTATAAAGCTTATAAACGTCTTTCTCCTATATTTGTACTATACAGTTGAATTATTACAGTATTTGCAATATTGTTTGAAACAATACGGTTAATTTTTAACATATTTGGAACATCATCATTTTTAACATACATGTATTTGGAAAATCATCCATTTATATACTAATTCGACTACTTTTGTTCCAGGTATTTTCATCTGTATTTGTGTCATCATAATTGGGACGAAAAAATCGCATGCGGAGAAAAGGCTGGAAAAGTTGTTCAACAAGATAGATATTGATTACGGGGCATCTTTTTACCTTGCAATAGTTGCACTTCTTCTATCTCTTGTTTCAGGATATTTTTTTTACAAAATTCCTTGTCCTGAAAACAATGTTACATCCAACGTTGATAGCGTACCAGTTTAATACATGTATGTAGTCTACACTTCACTTATATCTGTGCTTTTGTTATATGTGTTAAATAACAAATTGTATACAATGTATTGTCGTATCATAATTTGAGCTTTATGCTTTTTAATCGTCTTGTCTAGTTGACACATTGACGTTCCGCTCACATTGTCACGAAAACGGAAACAGACGAAAGCCACCCCTCCCCCTGTTAAAATGACTCTGCATACGTAAGCATAGAATAATATTTCAAGAATTTACAAATGCGAGTTACAAATGTGAATTACAATAATGCTGTTTATGTCTAGAAAATGAGCATTTGTCTGTAGTTAAATTATTTAAAAAAAAAATTTAAATAACTGGTATGTATATTTTATTGTTATGGGAGGGTTTTTGTTCGCCATATTATTCTTATATGGGGTCTTTTGTTCGCTCCATCATTTTCACATGAATGCTTTTATCCGCCTATCATTTTCACTAAAGGGTTTTTGTCCGCCCTATCATTTTCACCAAAGGGTTTTTTGTCCGCCCTATCATTTTCACGAGAGGGCTTTTGTCCGCTCTGTCACGTTCAAGGAAGGACTTTGTCCGACCTGTCATTTTGTACAGGAGAGCTTTAGACCTACATTGTAAAATATGTGATCCTTTAACCCAAACGTGTCAGTTCTTACAAAAAAACAAGTAAAGATATTTTCAAGATCTTGTCAAAAAGTGTTTATTTTAAAATACATTGGATATACAATATTAAACAGATATTACCATGATTAAGATATTGACACCGATACAATTAGTTTTACATTTTCCCATTTGTTGCGATATCCAGAAAAGATAACTCTTCAAAAGATATTTCATATAGGTAATTGTGTTACTTCCCTTTACTTATTAAAAGGAAAGTAAGATACTTGTTATCATCCATAAAACATAACATCATTGTCACATTTACATTATCAACTATATTCTGTATGATAACAACCTGCACATAGTATATTTTTAAATGTACACATGTACTTTTTTAATGGATATACATGTATAATGTATCTCAACGTAATTACTCTGTACTGAATAAATTTTTTAAACTTTGTTGGTGATCTTGTTCTTTTTTTTAATTAATTTGGATATTCAATGAAAACATGTATCAATAATTCAGCGTAATTCACATGAAGCTAGCACTGTAAATAAACTGACTTACTAACAAACTGCACTTGAACGTTTTAGAATACTTACGGAAAGTGTTAAACAAAACAGGATTTGCTAAATATTGGAAGGCATAATTGCGATCAAGTGATTAACGCATTCTCGTGGCTTATTCGACACCTACAGACATACCATAATTAATCTCCGAATCTCTAGCCGTGTGCAGGTTCAAACCCTGTCAGAGTCAGGCCGTTTTTACCTTAGTAAAAGACTTGATTTGTTGCTTAATCCTGCTGGATCCAATGGAACATATTCAAGTGTGTCTTTAGATTTATAGCTTCTAACTTGAAAGCAAACTATCGCTCATATACATGTATGATTTTAACCCTTTACCTCATATAGACGTGATTTATCCGCGCAGTCTGATCAGGATCCTTGCTGTTCGCTATCAGTTTCTCTACTTGTAATAGGGTTGGTAAGCGAACAGCATAGATCCTGATCAGAATGCGCGGATGCGCAGGCTGGTCTGGATCCATGCTGGTCGCAAACTCATTATGTTGGTTTTGTCGTGAAGCGGCTCATATTATCTAATTATTTATGAGAAGGAATGCAAACACTGGGCAAATGAGGAGTTGAGTGCTACCCTTGCCGCAAAATCTTTTGTACAGTAAAAAAAATAATTTTATGTTTATATTATGGAATATTCAAATTGAAAACAGGAAAAGATCACGACACAAACATATGGCAGAAAGAGAATAATTATAAGAAAAGAACACTACTTTATTTATATTTAATATACTAGTAAAAGTAAAATACATGCATATAATATTCATTAGAAATGTAGCAATAATAAAATAATAAAATAAAAGAATGTGAACGTAATGTTAATGAGATTATAATTGTATGATACGATAATTTCTTCAGCAAAATTAAAGACTTTTGAAAATACAATTTATGCGTTTTCAGTTATTTACGTTGAGATCTAGATTTTTTCACATTCATAAACATTTTGATCTCCTGCTTGCATTTTTTTTTCAATACAGACTTCGTTCGTTTGAATTATTATTGGACGAATTAAAAAAAAAAGATTAAATGACCAAGATATAAAAATGTATTGAATATCATTTAATATTAAGGGAATTTGTTTACAAGTCTATATTTAAAAAAAGCGTGTCGGTAAATAACTTAGGCATATACATACAGACAGCGTTACATGACAGCAATATAATTATCCATGTAGTTAAAAACAGGTCTAACATTTTGCACACCTAATGAAACTAATTGGTAACCAACCATTGCAACTGAATACTCCAGTTACTCCAAAAATATAGATCGTCTGCTTTTAATAAATGAACAACTGTCTCTACATTTGCAATTAAAATATTGACATCTTGAACAGCAAGCACTGTGTCTAACCTCTTATTTTAACAGCATTCTTGAAGTGACGTCATACTATCAGCGTCCTTTCATCCCAAAAACATTATGACAGTTGAAAGCTTAAATGACCTGATTTAATAAGTTTAGATAAAGCTTAGATTTATATAAAATGTTAGGTTCTGTTTAACTTGATGCATCTAAACGTTTCTACCCTTTGCTAAAAAAACAACCATGCCGGACACCCCAGCTGCTATGGCGGCTATTATCGCCAATCCGAAGCCTGCGTGGAGGGATCCATCTCCGTAAAGTACTTTGTATAAGTCGCCAGGATGCTTTGATCCAAAAATGATTACGCCTAGTATCGTAAGCCCAGCTGAAAAGAAAATAGATTCAGTATAAGATATGAAAAAATTACAAATTTCTTAAAATGTCATTCATATTACAAAATGCCAGATAGAACATAATATGCGAGTCCTTATATGAACAGAACGAGCGAGACCTTAAACAAGTACAATGTAGTGATCGTTATATAAAGGGCTCTCGTAGAATCCAAGATGGAGGGCGTAAAAAGGCATGACACAGTGTAAAACCGTTCCTCTATATTTATGACTCGATTTCATACTGACACCAGTACCCACAATGTAACTTATCATATGTCTGGCATGGTTAAGAGTCATCATTGAAAATTCCTGATTGTTTACATTTTCGTATTCTTCAGAAGTGTTCAGTTTTAAATCTTTAGAATGGTTTTTATATGTGTTGCCTTTTAAACGATACATTTCAAATTTTTCAATGGCGTTCATACTTATTCTTGTTTTTTTTTTTTTTGTTTTTTTAAAGACACGTTACAACATAGATGTTTAGGAAAGTTAACTTGTTAATGGCAGGTAAAATTGACCTGAATGAAACAGCCCAACATTTTGCTTTGAACACCGAGTAGTATAGTGAAATAGGAAACAAATATTTACCCCCAGCAAAGCATAACAATGCTGACAATATAGCCAGAAACTGCCTCTCCTTCATAATAAATCCAAACAGAATGGACATCAAGATACTCGCACCGAGTGATAGTATGGCCAAGATCATCATAGCACGTGTTGCGTCCAACCAGTCAGGAGTGTCTAAAATTATTCAAACAAGATTCATACCAAGTTCTAGATTAACATCAGAAATGCGAATGCATATCCATGTGTTCACAGTGCATTAATTAATGAATATTGCAGACAAGGGGAGGTTTCGCATTACTTCATTTAAGACGTTTAACATTAGTATTGTATGTTTTTATTAACCTGTTAATTCCATACTGATTATACTGTCAATGCACAGAATATATTAATATTCGATAAATGTTCGGTAAATTCCGCGAGAGGTACGTAGTAAGATTTGATTAAATTCATATAGTTTCTGTGAATAAGTTGCACTTACCGTTATAGCGCAATACAAGTGTTGTTTTTTTTTCTTAAAATAACTACTTTCAATATTTTTGAAGTTATCGTTGTTCTGTTTTTAATATGTTTTGCACTTTTTTGTAAATACCATACTTATGTATATAACATTGTTTAAGAATTTATACTGAAAATTCATTCGGATTAAAATCTATAAATGTAATTTCAGTGCCGTAAAGCACAATACAAAATGTGACAATTTAGTGTTTCTTAATTGTTTCATATCCGTGTAGACAATTTTGCAAGTGCTTGAGCATTTTATTAAAATACACTTAAAAAACAAAGAAAGAATAAGTCTAAAAAGAATATCAAAAGAAGGGATCGAACCACGGACTTCTCATGCATTACGTAATCACTTAATCGTCTGTGCTGTGCTACTTCCTTTAAGCTAGTGTGAGTTTTCCAAACATTAGTTATATACTCCATATTAATTCTCGTAATATAAACGGACAAAACCGAAGTGGGATCGAATATTTAAATGAGTGCTATAATGTATTCATAATTGACAGGTCAATAAAATCAGACTATACCGGTTTATTTCAAACATTCTCATTCAGTACTTACCACTATACTCCAAACATTTGTTTCCAAGTATCGTTGATCCGCATACACGGAACAGTCCGACATCTACGGCATCGCTGCTCCACCAGTATGGTATAGCAGTCGCAACAATACACAGCAACAATGCACCACCCGTCAGGGCAATTCCCAATAACAACATCTTATTCATGGCGAATCCTGAATATATAGATATCAGATATATCTCAATAATATGTAAATTAAAGTTTCGTTAAATTTTGGCTGTTTATTTAATCATTCATATGACAAAGGTAATCAAAGTTTGACATACAATCCGGTAGCATTTGAAACGGGTTTAATGTTGTCTAACACACACAAACCTATACCTTACATGATTGCATTGTAACAGTTGACAAATATCACTAACCGGAAGTCGGTCGTCTTTTTTCTGTAATTATAGAATTATTTACAAGTTTTATGTTCATTCAGTTCATTCAATTAATAAAAAGTTAAAAATGCATTAATCACGGTTCAGGTTTTATTTATTTTTTTCATTATTATTTGTTCACAAGTTTCAACGTCAAACCCAATCAACAGTGTATCCGATACATTCCAGCATTCGGAATATGTTACAATCCCGTATTATGGAAGCGTTAACTTTTAGTTTAAAAAACCTTTATAAGGTGCCCGAGATTATATTTATATGAAGTTTTTCATTTAGTTCAGAATTACGACAGAGGAAAGGACTTGTGTGTGCATGCGCGTGCGTGATTTTGTTTGTTTGTTTTGTTGCTATTGTTTTTATTATATTATATTATACATTGTATATATAATATATTGTTTTAGGAGTTAGGAGGGTAGGAGTCTTTTATCATTTTTTTGTTCTAAAGACCAAGCTGTATATTCTTTCAAATGGAAGCCTTATCAAACTCCTTCGTCAGCTATTTTAGACATCCCAACTCTTTAACTTGTCATGTAGTTTAAACAGTAAACTCTATAGGGTTTGAACTTATAATACCTGTGTTGTGAGACTGGCATATTAACCATTTAGTAATGCCATACAATGTTGGCGAAAGACAACATTCTACCGGAGAACAGCAGCCAGATCGTTTTCCTCACAAATAATCTCGGGAAGCAATGCTCTCATAGAAATAATTATAATAGTTAAAATATAATGTCTTATCAGCCGTATGCGCCAATTCACTTCTTTTAACTTGATAAACATACACTTTAAAGGCACATTATGCCTCAGAAATGAATAAATATTTACTTCTTTAAAAGGTCAAACATTAAATAATAGTTTTAAAGCACGTTAGATACTTGCTTCCTGAATAAAATTGCGCTAAATGTAAAACGATATGTCACAAATGCTGCAAAATATAAACAAAACAATTGTTTTGACTTCCATATAAAATACTAAATCATTTTAAATGTACTAATTTCCAAAAAGTAACAGACAAAGAAAACAGTTCAGATAAATGGTCAATGAATAATTTGTTAGGAAATTTCAAAGGAAAGGAGACCCCCAAAAAAAGATTCTGAGAAATAAAATTGAAAGCACTTGTGGGGCATAATGGGCAGTTTAGCGGTCGGTAGGTAATTGACTTGACCGCTTTTAACAAAAGAGCCGGTAGGGAACAACAGTTTTTTACTGTCGCATATTCGTATGATATAATTGCCCTGCAGATAATAGTTCACATTAGTGAGTTATAATGACCTGTAATAATTTCACATTGGTGAGTCATAATGTTCCGTTATAATTTCACATTGGTGGGTCATAATGTTCCGTTATAATTTCTCATTGGTGGGTCATAATGTCCCATTATAATTTCACATTGGTGGATCATAATGTCCCATTATAATTTCACATTGGTGGGTCATAATGTCCCATTATAATTTCACATTGGTGAGTCATAATGATCCGTTATAATTTCAAATTGGTAGGTCATAATGTTTCGTTATAATTTCACATTGGTGACTCATAATGTTCCGTAATAATTT
This sequence comes from Ruditapes philippinarum, assembly GCF_026571515.1. Taxonomy (NCBI): domain Eukaryota; kingdom Metazoa; phylum Mollusca; class Bivalvia; order Venerida; family Veneridae; genus Ruditapes; species Ruditapes philippinarum. Next base: position 158,663 of record NW_026858134.1, read on the forward strand.
CAGATCGATGAGTCATAATGTCCGGTTTAATTTCACATTGGTGAGTCATAATGCTCCCTTATCATTTAACATTGGTGAGTCGCAATGTCCTGTTATAATTTCACATTGGTGAATCATAATATTCCGTTATAATTCTATATTGGTCAGTCATAATGTCCCGTTGAAATTTTGCATTGATTAGTCAAAATGTTCTGTATACTTACAATTACACATTGGTGAGTTATAATTCCCCGTGGTGAGTGGTAAGTCATAATGTCCTCTTATATTTTCGAACCGGTAAATTATAAGATCATGTCATAATTTCAAATTTATGAGTCATTATTCCTTATATAATTTCATATTGGTAAATCATATTGCCCCGATATAATTTCATATTTATGAGTTATAATTTTCCGCTATAATTTCACATTGGTGAGTCATAATGTTCCGTTATAATTTCACATTGGTGGGTCATTATGTTCTGTTATAATTTCACATTGGCGAGTCATAATGTTCCGCTATAATTTCACATTGGTGAGTCATAATGTTCCGTTATAATTTCACATTGGCGAGTCGTAATGTCCCGTTATAATTTCACATTGGTGAGTCATTATGTTCTGTTATATTTTCACATTGGCGAGTCATAATGTTCCGCTATAATTTCACATTGGTGAGTCATAATGTTCCGTTATAATTTCATATTGGTGAGTCATAATGTACCGTTATAATTTCACATTGGTGAGTCATAATGTACCGTTATAATTTCACATTGGTGAGTCATAATGTCCCGTTATAATTTCACATTGGTGAGTCATAATGTTCCGTTATAATTTCACATTGGTGAGTCATAATGTTCCGTTATAATTTCACATTGGTGAGTCATAATGTTCCGTTATAATTTCACATTGGTGAGTCATAATGTCCCGTTATAATTTCACATTGGTGAGTCATAATGTTCCGTTATAATTTCACATTGGTGAGTCATAATGTTCCGTTATAATTTCACATTGGTGAGTCATAATGTTCTGTTATAATTTCACATTTATGAGTCATAATTCCTTATATCATTTCACATTGGTAAGTCATAATGTCCCGATATAATTTCATATTTATGAGTCATTATGTTGCGTTATAATTTCACATGGGTGAGCTATAACTTCACATTGGCGAGTCATAATATATACAGTGTCAAAATATTCTGTGGTAATGCCCCACTATAAATGTCATAATTTCAATACGGGAGTAATATAATCCTGATAGAAAGGGATAATATCACGTTGACATTTTACTTACGGGAGTCAGAACTAACATAATTAACATTAACATTATTCAAGCTTGACTTCGATATAAGTATGACAGTTATTTAAGCCGTTGTCTGCTCCTTGTGCCGTAATGACAGTAGGCAGACCCATTTGTTGAAAGGCACACACCTCAATCATTAAACCATTATTTTCCTCTACAAAATATGTGAGCACTGCCGTTGTCGTTGTTGTTTTAGGCAAAGTGGAAAAAAACTTAGATGTAGCCCATTTCAAAAGGTATCATTTTAAAACATATGCAGATAATAAAGTGCAATATTACCATATCGCTATAACAATCTTGAATTGATATTTTTCGTTGTTGCATCGCAAACGGTGCTGTTGTTTTAAAACTTCAACAAGAAAGGTTAGATACATAATAATTAAATGTTTATTTTCAAGCAGTAATGGTTATGTTGACTTGTTTCTATTATGCTAATTTTCAGCTGCCAGTCATTAATTTCTAGTATAATTAACTTATCAAAGTCCGTCATGTCCTGAACCAAAACTATCATCAGTTTCCGCGAGCACCACTCACATGTACACGCAACTAATTACAACCAATACAGCATGTAACAATAACTTATGTATACAATTTATATTAATTTTGCAAAGCAGTATAAAAATTGTTTCACGAACTAACAACCAGAAAATGTTAAGCCAGAAAGCAAATTCGTTGGGCGAATGAATCAAATCACGTTATCGGAGCTTCATGGTTGTTAGTACCTCAGAGATTCAAAAATAGCGGTGCTGTTGCTATACACTATATCGCATTTTAATAACATTCAAAAGTGAAATAGTTTATTAAGTTTAATGTTAATTTCGATTCCGTGACGGACAATTTCGTGACAGAAGGACGGACAAACAGCCGGAAGGAGAACCTTTATCTATTTCTTTGACGGGGAATAAAGATAAGGGTTAATTCCTTCTTTATACAAAAAAACTTCTCTTCATCGACCCATGTAGCTAGAGCGCGTTATTTTTTGTAATCAGTTTAATGCGTTAATTAAGGCGTTTTGAATGAAATTGTGTGCTAAAGTTACTTATTTATCATACACTTGCTCATTTACGCTTATTTTTACATTTACATCTTACATATCTTTGTTTAAACGCCGAAACATACGGCTTACGTTCAACGTGAAAAAATCAAGGTCGCTAGTTTAAGTGATACATAGAATGCGGTCGTTCGTCATCAATAACTGTATTTCATTACCTTTGACAGCGGTATTTCACATCAAATTGTTTTGATAGTCAACTGTGTCGGTTTTTATGTTATTTATGTTTGCTACAACACGCGCCAATAAATTTGCCTTGTGTTGTTGCGGAGTAGGTTTTACTCACTGTTTAACTATCTAGCCCATATAGAACACAAAAATTGGGCGTGACCTAAACACAACATACAGTTTGAAAACCCCTCGATCATGATAGTAAGATTAGTTTAATGTTATTGTTTTAATCAGATATTAAAAGCTTTTTAGTCTTTCATACTTACCCGATAAGTAATAAAAGAACACATTGTATAAGGTGGTTGGTTCTTGTAAGTTTGTATATCTAATAACATTAATGTGCAATTCAAAACAAAATATTCAGAATACCTCACAAGTGAGATATTTGCCTGTGTTAAACTGGAAGTACAATTGGTATCCAAAGAAAAACATTTACAAATTTTAAACAACCCATATCTTCGCAATCGCGAGTTTGTTGTGAAAATTTTGCACTAGAACAAATTTATGGTGAAACTTTACTTTTTTTTTTTCAAAAAAAAATGAAAGTCAATTGTTTCTTGAAATTTCTATACGTAAATGGTCCTTAATGTGGACAGTGATGAAATAACGTAAAAATAATAAACTAACTATCAAAATGTATTTTCTTGTTCAACTGTTGATACTTCTCTCATTCAAAACATTTTTCTCTTTAATTGAGATGACAATAACTATTAACAAAATCCGTTTGAGCCGCGTCATGACAAAACCAACATAATGAATTTGCGACCAGCATGGATCCAGACCAGCCTGCGCATCCGCGCAGTCTGATCAGGATTCATGCTGTTCGCTTACCAACCCTATTACAAGTAGAGAAACTGATAGCGAACAGCTTGGATCCTGATCAGACTGCGTTGATGCGCAGGCTGGTCTGCATCCATGCTGGTCGCAAACCCATTATGTTGGTTTCGTCGTGACGCGGCTCATTTTAAGTAGGTCGAAATAAAATTTACCGTCGACCTCATTTTTTGACACTTATTTCGCGTTAATGGTTTTTACTTTCATTTTTTATTTTTTTTTATATGTAAAGTTACGAATGTTGAAGCTCTAGTTAAAAAACTTACATTACATTGTACCACAATGTCAATTATTTACCATAAATAAGAACATGTGCAAATGAGAATTGCTTCAGACACAATTTAACTGGACTATCAAGACTTCTTTTACAGTGTAAAATGTTGTCCTGTTTCACCAAAACATCTACATATTTAAAATATTTTGCCTGAAACTGTTGTTAAGGTGTGTTACTAAAATAGGTCAATTTTGACCAATGTAAACACCGGTCGCATGTAAGTATGTTCTGTTGTTCATTACCGCGACATTAGTGATGACACATATTTAATTATGTTTTATATACACCACAATGTGCAAAAATATTGAAACCATTTTATTGCAGTTGTTTATAACTTATTTAATTTGATTTGATTAAAAATTAAATTCACAAAGCATGTTTTGTAAAAAAAATTTAAGCAAGTTTCTTTCTATGAATTAAGTTTGCTATGAAAGATAATTCAGTTATTTCTAAAGCATGTTTTTAAAAAAAAAAAGAAATGCTTGCAAATGAAAATATAAAAAAACACTTGTTCAGCCACTTTAGCAGTTGCTCTCACATTCAGTCTATTGTTAAGTCAAACATAAAAATAGTAAAAAGTTAGAAAAATAGTAAATTAAACAATAAAGAGACTTACCGTAGTATTACCACTTTAATTTTAGTTAAAAAAAATAAGCCAATGTGGACTTTCTGTGCAAATACTGAATTAACAATCCTCCGCGAAATTAACGAAGGGCGTAAGAAAATATCGTGTGTCAAGACAGTGTCACTGAACCGTGACCGTCGCCCACATGAATATAGGTTAAAAATGTTAGATATGTTCTTAAAAACACAATGAATGATTTCATTCACGATATAATTGTTCGCATAGCTAGAATGAAAACTACATTGCTTTGTTGTTTTTGTTGCAACTGATGTTTCACAAAGATTGCTATCTATCGACCTAAAAGGTAAAAATAGTGCGTGCAACCACCAGTACACACTACAACACGTCGTAAAGTCGAGAAACGAGACAACAGTTCGATACGAGGAGAGTTGTAATACGGGAGCCTGTAGAAATGTTGTCCATATTGCATAATTCTATTATATTTTGGTAACAGGTAACACAATCTTCGTCTTAAGGATCGTGAAAACGTTTTGCTGCCGCTGTTAAAGAGCTTTATTTATATAATAATTTGGATTAAAAATGACAACAGTTTTCGATATGAGTTGAGGCATTAGACACTATATAATATGTTTTTCAGTCTACAGCAATTCTCCATTTACTATTACATTTCGTCACTTACTAGTACATGTATTAGTTACGAAACATGGCGTCTTGGGTTTGTTTGTGTGCTTTTTTGCAATGATAAAAGCTATCTAAGTTGATTTCTTTTTCATTTCTTTACTTTTCTTTTCTTTTTTTTTTCTCTTTTATAGAACTACATATATGTACTTCCATGCAATGACTTATAGAAAATTGGTACATTTAAAACAAAAGTGAAATTAAAACAAAAATAAAAAACTGTATATCGTTGCTCTAGCTTTTATACTGCATAGATACAATAATAAATAATAAATAATAATGTAAATGATTCCCACGTGACGAAAACTAACAGTTTCAGTACTTTGACTCTAATTGCATATTCAAACAAGTTGAAAAAAAAAATCGCTTTACCATTTGGATTATTATAATTGTGTGTTTTTTGAAAGAACAAACCGACATCTGAGTAAAAAGCTTGCTTTGCGATCACTATAGGGCAAACATGTATATTTGTGATACAATGAGGTAACTATACGTTGTCGAGTGTAATACCAAAATCTATTGGATGTCGGGTGTATTGGATGATTACATGGTAGACAAACCTATATTGGACGAGGCGCTAGCCTAGTCTTGTAAAGGTTTTACAGCTGTGTGCGAGTCCAGTAGAAACAAAATTGTTCTCAACAATATATGAGCCGCGTCGCGACAAAACCAACATAGTGGGTTTGCGACCAGCATGTATCCAGACAAGCCTGCGCATCCGCGCAGTCTGATCAGGATCCATGCTATTCGCAGTCAGTTTCTCCACTTGTAATAGAGTTGATAAGCGAACAGCATGGATCCTGATCAGACTGCGCGGATGCGTAGGCTGGTCTGGATCCATACTGGTCGCAAACCAATTATGTTGGTTTTGTCATGACGCGGCTCATATAAAGCTTTTGAAAAATAATATTAATAAAAATAGGACTGCTGTGACATTATGGGCTTTTACAGCAGCACGCCTCCAGATTCATGTTAATTTTCATGATTTTTTAAAAGAATTATTTAAAGGTAAAATATTGTAAGATGAACAAATTAATCGATTCAAATATTTGCAATCGGCACATACAATTCAAGAAAATTACCAAAAAGTGGTCACAATATGTAAAAATAGCCTTTACTGCGTTAGTAACGCAGTAGAAATATGGTGATAAAATACTGCAAAAGCATTCTTAAACCGCACATAACATGTAAAATATCACTTTGATCTTTTATATTTTTACCTTCCTTAAAATGTAAGTACATTTTTCTCAATATTAATTTTCTTGAGATATTTTGGCTCATCTGAAGGCGTGTAGCTTCAAAGTAAAAATCACCCTTTTTCCATGGGATGGTCCGTAATTGCTATTAACTTGAGCATAAACTATGTGTGGTTTTATATATGTTTTTTGTAAATGTAATTATAAAATAAGTACATGTATAAAAATATATTCAAAATACTCATCTATCTTTTTTGTTCAAACACACGTCTATCAAAATTCTAAACTATTATAAAAAATACGACATCAAACATGATAGATGATTTATTCCGCAAATGATCCATTTGACAGATCATATGAGCCGCGTCACGACAAAAACAACATAGTGTGATTGCGACCAGCATGGATCCAGACCAGCCTGCGCATCCACGCAGTCTGATCAGGCTATCAGTTTCTCTTCTTGTAAAAGAGTTGGTAAGCGAACAGCATGGATTCTGATCAGACTGCGCGAATGCGCAGGCTGGTCTGGATCCATGCTGGTCGCAAACCCACTATGTTGGTTTTGTCGTAATGCGGCTCATACGTTGATGAGATTTTTTTTTAAAGTTCAGGATGGATGTGTACTAAATCCAAACTTAATCCAGACAGTTTACTTTAAAAGCTTATTATGTAAATGATAGCAAAATAGGCGATTTTAATGACACTGTGCAAAATGATCCCCGGGATATGCATGAAATGCGAAAAGCAAATATTAGCTAGATGAGCTAATATTGATAAAACATTTTAATTTTCATGGTAGTAGAAAATATTTGTAGCAGTTATATGCATGGATAACTTTTTAAAATGTCAAACCCAGATGTGTATATATGAAAATGAATACTATTTCACCATCTGGACCATGTTTAGTTTGTCAATATTTATGACACACTGTTGAAAATTTATCTTAACTGTTTGGACAAATAACAGAAAGGTGGGGGTAGTGGTGTTGAGATGTGTGTGGGAGCGTGACTCCGTATTTACTATTTAAAAACAACAGACAATAATACTACTAATCAATGCGTACGTGTTTTGACAGTTTATTCGGTGTTCAGGAACACGAAACTGCTGATATTGTGCAAATTACACGAGACTTTCAGATTGTCGAGTATGAGAGGCAAAAATAAAAACACGTTCCCTGTCTTCACAATATGAAACTCCAGACAAAAATATAACCAATCGACGAGCATGTGAATAAAGACCATTACACAGTTCTATGCATCAACGACACGTGCAATACGGGAGATGGTATAGTCAAAATATTTTAACATTCTGAGATATGTTTGTACTGGGTCAAGATTTCGCTTACTACTATGACTACTACTAATAATAATGTCCATGTACAAAAAAGCACACTATTTCAATGCATGGTACATGGTACAGGATCCATGCTGTTCGCTCACAAACCCTATAACAAGTAGAGAAACTGTTAGCGAACAGCATGGATCCTGATCAGACTGCACGGATGCGCAGGCTGGTCTGGATCCATGCTGGTCGCAAACCCATTATGTTGGTTTTGTCGTGATGCGGCTCATACACTGTGTTGGTGCGGTGTAAACCAAAACAACAAGAATTAAAATTTATTATTGATTAGAAATAAGCTATGTAAGATGTCCGGTATCAAATGCTAAACCATTCGCATATTCAATAAAACTGTGGTCGACGCATTGAACTGTTGTCTGGTCTTTCGATTGTATGCTATATGTACACATAATCAAAATGCAACAGCTGTCGCCATCACATGTGTTTCGTTTGATTTCTAGAAAGTGTGCAAACTGTGCACCCGAGTTTTCTACATGTAGTTTCACTTTTTTATTTTTTAGCTCTTGTGGAGTGCCCCCTTTTCTAGAATTTTTACTTTTTACTTGAAAAATTCTGCATGGCAAAGTGGTTCCATTTTTTATGGCAAATTAGAATTTAATCAAATGATTTTTCTTAATGTAAAAAGTAGACAAAATCGTAGTTTGGCCTGGCTATATGGCTATATATTTGGTTCTATGGCCAAAACAAATATTTGCTAAATTAATTATTAGCAAGGTTTTGTCATTTATAGTACAAAATATGTCATAATTTACTTCTCTTTGCATTCATTACGGGCTTAGGCTATTGTACATGTTAGAGATTTTGCTACCATTCACTTCGACTATACGTATATTATTTTAAATGTACAGTTGTATACAATAACATACTTAATTATCAAATACAGTCATTCTAGACCTATCTAATAGCTTTTAAATTAGCCTAGGATGTGTGTATATATATATTGTGCACAGCTGAGTGACCTCCAGCAACAGTATGCTGATGAATCAACACCACATAATAAATTGTTTCTCTTAACAACAATACATCCGTTACATTAATTGATTTTGTTTACAACGTTTAATACATTGTAAGGCATTAACTGTATCAAAATTGAACGTTATTTCGATCACCAATAAGGTCTAAACTTTGAGGTGCGTAGCTAGACTAGAATTGATGGTATTAATTATCACGCCGGGAGGTTGTAACTGGGTCGTGAAACGTCGTTTAGTGATATTTTTTTATTTTGTTTCTTTTTTAAGGTAATGTTACATGGCAGAAATGATTAATTCTGGGAAAGGAGTGAACGTAACATATTTAAACATATTTTTCAAGCTCAAACAAGTTCTTACAACTTATATTAATCACTTTCGAGTCCGCTTCCTGGAACCAACCAGTACTTGTGTCATATGAAGAAACATGGTCGTGACCCGAGTAGGGCTCGAACTCATGATCTCTTGGTTGAGAGGCAGACACCTTAACCACTAGGTCACCGCTCCTTTTTGGGAGGACTTGGTCCTTGTTTGATCTTTCTTGTAATTTTTCAGTCACAGGTCAACTTACAGACAGAGCAATACCATTCACCATTCCATTGATAATTTGATGAGAAGTACTTCAGAATTAGCTTTAAATAATGTATAAATTAAAGTCAAAGATGAGCTCTCTCGATCATTAATGATGGTAACCCTTTCAATTTCCTGGAACCGAAATTGACTATACTAGCCTTTGCAACCAGTTTACTGACAGATCAGCCGCCACATCTCTGTAGTCTGACAGTAGATTGGCCAACTCCAATTTTTCATCTTGATATTCCGAAAATTGATAATAAATAGTTCCAACAATGGAAACTAGATAGGTTTCTTTAAGATATTCAGTAGGTTAAGTGTTAAATTGCCCCCATGTTGGAAATGTAACTGGCCATTCAACTCAATCCATTGATATCCGTGCACTACAATTACAAGGGATTTTCTGATGCGGCACTAGTTGACATTTCTATAATTGTAATATCACTGCTATATTCAAGTCTTTAAACGGTTCATAGGTCAATCAAGACATCATTGGACTGTTAATTAATATTTCATATGATATGATATCACATTTGTTTTGTAATTCTAGCTCATCTCCGTCTGTGTCATACACTGAAAATTAAAAGGTCCATTTATATAAGGACATTGTTCTCCTGTTGCCTCCACGTGTTGTCATAGGAACATCATATATAGAGATATATTTCTTTGAAATCATGAAATATCAAAAATATATTTTGATATGCTGTATGTCACTATATATAATATATCAAAAGTAACCAGTTGTCAATAATGAAATTAAATGAATAAGACTTGAAAAATAAATCCTAAAATTGTGTATCTGAAACATTTTCCATACTCAAAAACGCACATCACGCATCATTAAAATGGTAGATTTGGTGTTAATACTTTTCATCAATTATATTTCTGCATGAATTCATCAACATAAAGCTGTGCGCGCAATTGATATTTCATGTTTTGCGTCATGTTTTCATATTTTAAAGGCGGATTCTTAAACTTCTTGATCACCGAGTTATATTAACTTATCAATGTGTAATATTAAGAGACTTGTGACCTACAATGTTATCAAATTAGTGTGTTCGATACATATTTATTTGCAGTCCCTTCCTATATTGTACGGAATGCCGTTAGGGCCATTGCCTATGAATGTGTTGATATGAAACGCAATAGTCGATAGTACGATGGTGAAAACGCGAAATCACGAAACTACGATGGTGAAAACGCGAAAGCACGATGATGAAAACGCGAAAGTACGATGATGAAAACGCGACAGTACGATACTACGATGATGAAAACGCGATAAACTATCGTGTTTTCACCATCGTACTGTCGCGTTTTCACCATCGTATTTTCGTGATTTCGCGTTTTCATCATCGTACTGTCGTGTTTTCATCATCGTACTATCGCGTTTTCACCATCGTACTATCGCGTTTTCACCATCGTACTATCGCGTTTTCATCATCGTACTGTCGTGTTTTCATCATCGTAGTATCGCGTTTTCACCATCGTACTGTCGTGTTTTCATCATCGTACTATCGCGTTTTCATCATCGTACTATCGCGTTTTCATCATCGTACTATCGCGTTTTCACCATCGTAGTTTCGTGATTTCGTGTTTTCACCATCGTACTATCGACTATCGCGTTTCAGATTAACACATTCATAGGCGATGGCCCTAACGGCATTCCGGAATGCCGTTAAGGCCATCGCCTATGAATGGTTTAATCTGAAACGCGATACTCGACAGTGCGATGATGAAAACGCGAAATCACGAAACTACGATGGTGAAAACGCGACAGTGCGATGGTGAAAACACGATAGTTTATCGCGTTTTCATCATCGTAGTATCGTACTGTCGCGTTTTCATCATCGTACTATCGCGTTTTCATCATCGTGCTTTGGCGTTTTCACCATCGTAGTTTCGTGATTTCGCGTTTTCACCATCGTACTATCGACTATCGCGTTTTAGATCAACACATTCATAGGCGATGGCCCTAACGGCATTCCGTAATATTGGCGACTAACTCCGGTTGGCTCTGTATAGTTATAGTTTTATTTTACATTGTACATGTATTTTATTTTAAGTTATTTGGTTGGTTGAAATATAGTTTTAGTTTTATTTTTACACTATATTCTATTTTACTTTATTTAATTTTAGTTTTTTGGTTGGTTAATTCATATATAGATTCTAGTTTCAGCTTTATTTTACACACTTTATTTTATTTTACTTTTGTACTTTATTTTATTTAAGTTAGCTGTTTGGTTGGTTCGTTTGTTCGTTCGTCTGTTCTTCGTTCGTTCATTATTCAGTCAGTCGGTCGGTCGGTCGGTCGATCAGTCGGTCAGTCGGTCGGTCGGTCGGTCAGTCAGTCAGTCAGTCATCTAGTTTTGTCAAAGGATGAAATTTATTCCTTAAAATTTGGTTTTGGACCGAAAAAGGACCTCTTTTTTTTACATAAAAACTCAAATTGCCCTTTTGCTCATAATTAAGCCCGATTAAAATTTTTTCACGTTTTTGCGAAATTTGGGCGTAACTAATTAATAGATGGTCCACCCAACAACAAAAAAAACAACACAAAAACTTTTAAACAAGACCTCTAAAAGGTTGAACTTACCTTGACCTTGAGGTTTAAATGATCTTAAGCGTCAAGGTCAAATTATTGATCTTTGGTTAAATAATCATAGTTTTGTTATTTATTTACGGATTTGATTAAAACTTGTACAAAATAAGACTTGCTACCAAATATACATATTTAATTATTGAGATGTGACTTGACCTTTAATTGATATTGATCGTCATGGTCAAATTAAGGAAATTCTCTTGTTTGTTTTCATGTAATTGGCTATAATTTTATTTATAAATGGATTACCTTCATATTTAGACACAACATATTTTAGGACAGGATGTTTATGTATATCAAACTCAAATTTACCTCGACTCATCTATGACGTTCACCTTGAATGTCAAATTATTGAATTTTAACTGAATTTTTGCTGTACTTAATTGACTTTAATTTGGAAACCGATATTATAAAACGGATTATCGTCATACTTGGACAAAACAACAACAACAACAACAACAGAACAACCTTTTGGTTAAGACCTTCTAACAGGTTGAACTGACCTTGACATTGAGCTTTAAATGACCTTGTCTGTCAAGGTCAAATTACTGAATATTTTGTTCAGTTGTCCTAATTTTGTAATGTATGTACGGCTGTGATTCATAAGTGGAAACAAAACAACAATTGCGACCAAACAGAATGATTAATAATTTAGACCTTTGCTGTCTTTGTCAGATGATTGAATTTTGCTTATATTTTCTTAACTTTGTCATTTACCTATGGAAATGATTCAAACTTGAATAAAACAACAAAAGTGACAAAACAGCTAGGCCTATTGAAATAAAAAATTGAAAAAAAAGGAATCCCTGATTTATTCATTTTTCGAATTCATTTTTCTTTTCAAATATTGAATTAAATCCTCGGCAGGACCAGCTTACGTTTACCACGTTTTACTTTTTATATCTTTTTAACCTTGAAAGACGGAGATCGTCAATTAGCATTTCACACGGAATAATACGGTCATAACGGGAATGAAACCAGAAATACTCTTCTTTTTGGAGGTTTAAAGATGGCTGCCCTTGCGAGATTGTTTTCGGCAAATCGGGCAGGTAAATGTCTCTGGATTGAACTATTTCTTGGTTGACTTGGAGCCTGCGCTATTTAAATGATGTGTATGATATCACTTAAGAGCCTGCGATATGTTTTCTTATCTTCATGGCTCTTGGATATGCAAAATCTTTATGACATTGTGCGGCCTTGACAGAAATTTGATAAAATAAATTTAGTTTTCTTAGACTTATTTTCAGTTCTAAATTTTATGATGTTTAAGAATACTGTTATGGTTGAATCAAACCGTAATTAATGAAATGACAAATGTGAATAACTCATTTGAGAATTGATTTTAAAACATTGTTGACAGTCCAACAAATTATGACTTACATAATGTATTAATGATAATTTGTTTCCAGATTTTTTTTACATAATAGGGCTTGATCAAGTCAGGCTTGACTTACATAAAGTAAAAAATATGAAAGAAGGCAAAGCCTGTGAAATGGGAAGTCGGTTAATTTTTCATTTTTCCGTAATATGAAAAAGGCAAAGCCTCAAAGCGAGCTCGAAGTACTTTCAATGTGAAATAGTATGAAATAACCGCTCATTTTTATTTCAAATGCAGTGACAAGTGCGTGTTACGTCCAAATACTGTGTTAAATATGGCTCCGCCCCTGTCGTTAAATGAATAACGAGTTTTGAAAACAAACGTTGATAAAACTTTGTTTGTTTATTTTATTTCACTCTATAATTTTTCAAGCGAAATTAATAAAGATTAATATGAAATTAGGCAAAGCCTATGAACGGGGAAGTCTTTAAAAAAATCCTTTCATTCTTTCCGTTTTAAAGGTGTCATTCGGTATTACATGCACCGCTTCCGTTTTCACTCGGAACACTCGACGTTTATTATTTATCCGAAAAGTTGAGATTAGTTTCCGTTATCGGAATACCCCCGCCTATTATCATTAGTTTACATTTGTAAATGGCGGCGCCCGACTAGAACTGACACTGAAAATTTCATTGATAGGTATAGAATTTCTATTTATTTTTAATTGTTTTTTATTTGATTTTCTTTTAAATATACACGTGTAGTCTATAGCCGGTCAAGCCAAAACCCGAACCCGCTTCGCAGGCCCGGTCTTTGACTTCCCCGTATTAAAAGTGAAATAAATGTTAAACTTAACACGTTTGCGACATTAAAATAGCGTACTTGATTTGATTGTTTTGCACGTGCTGTTTGGCGCTACATTGTGATGTCACATAAACAATACTTTAAACGTCTGTACAGCGTTAACGACTGAATAAAAGATATTGGTGTTCGAGGATTCATTTTCTTAGTTAGACGATTTTCTTTCATTCTAGATAGTTTTCACAACAAAATTCGACAAAAAATTGTTTTTTATTTATCAGATTTTCAAACAAAATGGCGCCTTCAATGTGAAAATACACGGGGAGATAATAAGAACGTCGTGTGCATTGTCGTTGAAATTTCCGATAGTGTTAGAATGTTTTGTTTCTTCAAAAAGAGGAGGTAAATGTACATTTAATGAAATCCGGCAAAACCTATGTACGGGAAAAGTCGGTTAAAATAATCGTTCAATTTTTATTTTACATTTTCCGTTTTAAAACTGTCATTCGATATTTTATACACAGCTTCCGTTATTCTGGTTCCCTGTCCAATTATGGTTCCCATAGACGTGCGCGGGTGACCAGTCTACACATCCGTTTTCAGTCAGAATTCCTCAGTTTTTATCGTTATCTTTAAATTCGAAAAGTTGCGATGAATCCAATTCGGTACATCGGACGAAAGTTTTCAAAACCATCACTTAGCAGGTACTCGCGTTACCGTAAAGCTCGCTTTGCGAGCAGGCCCTTCGGGCCAGCTCGTCGAGCTCGCTATTAAAGGTGTCATTCAGTAATCCGTGCACAGCTTTTGTTTTAACTCGGAACACTGGACAATTAATAATATGAAAAAGGCAGAGCCTGAAAGCGAGCTCGATTTACTTTTACCGTAAAAAAAGCATAAAATAATCGTTCATTTTTATTTTACATTTTCCGATTTAAAATTGTCATTCCGTATTTTATACACTGCTTCTGTTTATTCTGGTTCCCTGTCCTATTATGGTTCCCAAATAAGTGCGCAGGACACCAGTCTACGCTTCCATTTTCAATCAGAATACTTCGGCTTTTATCGTTATCTTGTAATTCGAAAAGTTGCGATGTGTCAATTCAGTACTTCAGACGAAAGTTTTCAAAAACATCAATATCTAGCAGGTACTCGTGTTACCGTAAAGCTGGCTTTGCGAGCAGGCCCTTCGAGCCAGCTCTTCGAGCTCACTATGAAATTAGGTGCTACCTATGGCGCGGAAAGCTTTTATGATTTAAGCATATTAACAATTTAGTGTACATGTAAACCAGATCTTTCTTGCACTTTGTTAATAAGTAAATGCAGGTATTTTGTACCGTAAACAGAAACAAATAAATTGGTGGTGTTCAACCTATCATCGCAGAACATAAAGGGGGGGTGCACTGGGCATGCATCAGCGTTTGGAAAATCCCATGCGCCTTTTTTGGTAATCTCTAATCAGTAATCACATTTGTTGTTTTTACGTTATTTTGTAATGTGCTAATTCATCAAAAAGGGTGTAAAAGTAACTTTTTATATTTATCATCATTGTTCTTATCAATGAAATGCATTGTTTATTTTCTGATTTTGTACATTATTTTAATTTTTCACCAGAAGTGTCATTTGGCAAGCGTCTTCTAGCAATAGTCTGAATGATGTAGACGCTTAAAAGCAACCTGGTATCTATATTTAGCTCTAAAGGATTTCAAAAATGGTGGCGCCCAACTTAAGATTTTCCTCTAACTCTGCATATATTTTTTATTGATTTTTATGTTATTTCAGTTTGACTTATTCGCGTCATGGTCATGTTATGGAAGAGCGCTACTGTCCTTGCGGGGCCTGTGACCCCGCTCGGGCTTTCCGTATATTAATATGAAAAAGGCAAAGCCTCAAAGCAAGCTCGATTAACTTTTACCGTAAAATAGTATAAAATAATCATTCATTTTTTTATACATTTTCTGTTTTAAAAAAGTTGTTTGGTATTTTATACACTGCTTTTGTTTCTTCTGGTTCTCTGTCCTATTATGGTTCCTATAAAAGTGCGCAGGACACCAGTCTATGCAACTGTTTTCAATCAGAATACCTCGGCTTTTATTGTTATCTTGTAATTCCAAAAGTTTAGATATGTCAATTCAGTACTTCATACTTCAAAACCATCACTATCTAGCAGGTACTCGCGGTACCGTAAAGGTAGCTTTGCAAGCTCGCTATTAATCCTAAAAATTAACCATGGTCCCGTTATCAGAATACCGTGCCTATTATTATTGAGTTACACTGAAAATGGTAGCACCCAACTAGAACTGACATTGAAAATTTTATTGATAGGTATAGAATTCTATTTATTCTTTGTTTTTTAGCTCACCTGTCACAAAGTGACAGGGTGAGCTTTTGTTATCGCTTTTCGTCCGGCGTCCGTCCGTCCTTAAACTTTTACTTTAAATGACATCTCCTCATAAACCGCTAAGCCAATTTCATCCAAACTTCACAGGAATGTTCCTTTGGTGGTAAACTTTAAAAATTGTTCAAAGAATTTAATTCCATGCAAGCCTCTGGTTGCCATGGCAACCAAAAGAAAAAACTTAAAAAGCCTTCTTTTAAAAAACCATATGAGCTAGAGCTTAGATATTTGGCATGAAACATCTTCTAGTGAGTGTCTACCAAGTTTGTTCAAATAAAAGCCCTGGGGTCAAAATTGGCCCAGCACCGGGGGGTCATTGATTTTCATCATATGCATATAGTAAAAACTTAAAAAATCTTCTTTTAAAGAACTCAAAGAGCTATGGCTAAGATATTGAGCATCAAACATGTTCTAATAGGTGTCTACCAAGTTTGTTCAAATAAAAGCCCTGGGGTCAAAATTGGCCCCGCCCCAGGGGGTCATTGATTTTCCCTATGTGCATATAGTAAAAACTTAAAAAATCTTCTTTTAAAGAACCAAAAGAGCTAGAGCTAAGATATTTAGCATGAAACATGTTCTAATGGGTGTCTACCAAGTTTGTTCAAATAAAAGCCCTGGGGTCAAAATTGGCCCAGCACCGGGGGGTCATTGATTTTCCCCATATGCATATAGTAAAAACTTAAAAAATCTTCTTTTAAAGAACTCAAAGAGCTATGGCTAAGATATTGAGCATCAAACATGTTCTAATAGGTGTCTACCAAGTTTGTTCAAATAAAAGCCCTGGGGTCAAAATTGGCCCCGCCCCAGAGGGTCATTGATTTTCCCTATGTGCATATAGTAAAAACTTAAAAAATCTTCTTTTAAAGAACCAAAAGAGTTAGAGCTAAGATATTTAGCATGAAACATGTTCTAATAGGTGTCTACCAAGTTTGTTCAAATAAAAGCCCTGGGGTCAAAATTGGCCCAGCACCGGGGGGTCATTGATTTTCCCCATATGCATATAGTAAAAACTTAAAAAATCTTCTTTTAAAGAACTCAAAGAGCTATGGCTAAGATATTGAGCATCAAACATGTTCTAATAGGTGTCTACCAAGTTTGTTCAAATAAAAGCCCTTGGGTCAAAATTGGCCCCGCCCCAGGGGGTCATTGATTTTCCCTATGTGCATATAGTAAAAACTTAAAAAATCTTCTTTTAAAGAATCAAAAGAGTTAGAGCTAAGATATTTAGCATGAAAACATGTTCTAATAGGTGTCTACCAAGTTTGTTCAAAATAAAAGCCCTGGGGTCAAAATTGGCCCGCCCCAGGGGGTCATTGATTTTCCCTATATGCATATAGTAAAAACTTAAAAAATCTTCTTTTTAAA
Organism: Ruditapes philippinarum; assembly: GCF_026571515.1. Taxonomy (NCBI): domain Eukaryota; kingdom Metazoa; phylum Mollusca; class Bivalvia; order Venerida; family Veneridae; genus Ruditapes; species Ruditapes philippinarum. The sequence continues at coordinate 176,112 of NW_026858134.1, forward strand.
GAACTCAAAGAGCTATGGCTAAGATATTTAGCATGAAACATGTTCTAATAAGTGTCTACCAAGTTTGTTCAATAAAAGCCCTGGGGTCAAAATTGGCCCCGCCCCGGGGGTCATTGATTTTCCCTATATGCATATAGTAAAAACTTAAAAAATCTTCTTTTAAAGAACTCAAAGAGCTATGGCTAAGATATTTAGCATGAAACATGTTCTAATAGGTGTCTACCAAGTTTGTTCAAATAAAAGCCCTGGGGTCAAAATTGGCACCGCCCCGGGGGTCATTGATTTTCTTTATGTGTATAGCAAAAACTTAAAATCTTCTTTGGAAAAACCCAAATAGCTAGAGTTTAGATATTAAGCATGAAACATCTTCTAGTAAGTGTCTACAAAGTTTGTTCAAATAAAAGCCCTGGGGTCAAAACTGGCTCGGCCCCAGGGGTGTCATTGTTTTTAACTATATGTGTATAGTAAAAACTTAAAAAAAATCTTCTTTTAAAAAGCCCAATGAGCTAGAGCTTAGATGTTTAGCATGAAACATCTTCTTATGGGTGTCTACCAAGTTTGTGCAAATAAAAGCCCTTGGGTTAAATTGGCCCTGCAACGTTTGGGGGGGGTGGTTGGGGGGCTATATACAGGTGAGCGACCTCAGGGCCATCATGGCCCTCTTGTTTTTATTTGATTTCATTTTAGATATACATGTGTAGTCTATGTGCAAGGGAAAGTCCAGGTCCACTTTTCAGTCCCAGCCTTTGACTTCCCCGTATAAATATAACAAGCCTGTAATGTCTGATATATTGAAGAAGGCTTGATCAATCTTGCAAACAGCTGTAAAAAAACTTAAACTTGGCATTATTTCAACCGTTCAATACAGAAAAAGTCAGTGCAGTAATATTAAACACCAATAATATCACCTTTGATATTCTTGAGTACATACTATGTATATGAAATAATGTTGTAAGTAAAGTACACAAAACAGTAAAAAATTACCAATCGCTAAAACAGATTAATTCTACATTCTTGCTCCGACTTTTAACTAGGTGCACACATAACTGTTACTTTATCGAGCCATTTACTTGTGATCATGTTGTGTTTTAATTTATATGCAAGTTAATTTACACTGTTGGTGTGACATTGTGTGTAGTTATTGTGAAATAGGGTAAGACTGATTTAGGGAAGTCTGTTTTTAAACTCCCTGATTAAAAAAGGACAGGTGCCGTATAAATTACGCTCAATTAATTGCAGTCTTTACATCTGCGAGATAGAGGGCAATATGTCTGATGGATCTGCATATCATGTCACATTCATGTGTTAATTGCAGTCAGATATCACCAATTCAGTTTTGAGTTACATCCAGAGGGTACAGGCTTTCAGCTCATTTGTCTTGTCCATTATGATCAAATTATCATAAAATAATGATAATCTTCCTTTGATTGTCTAGAACAAAATTACTATCCAGCACTCATTTACTTTATATTATATACCTGAGGATAATGGTCAGAGTTATATTGCTACAAAAGTAATGCGGTGGTAAATAGAGCTGTCCTTTTGACGGCCTTGTTTGAAACCCGCATTGCAATATATTGTGATACAGTCAACTCATACTGTAATACATATAAATTTTCTCAATATTTGTTTTTAAATTTCTTTTTCAAAAGCTAAGCTTAAGGATAGCATGGACAGATTTTGCCAATTCTGTGATGTAGGTTTAATGTTACAAATGTATATTTTATACAATGACAGAAATAAGTACTGTAAGCGTCATTTTCTGATCTTTGCAGTACTACAGAGTTACAAAATTGTTTTCATTATGTTTCTATTTCAGTTCAAGGGTCTGTTTCAAGATGGTTTCATCCAAAATGTTTGTGTAGTACCCAGTCTCAATCTCGGGAAGATTGTTTCAGTAAGATACTTTATATTTAACAAACCTGAATTTACAGTGATTTTATAGAGCAATACATTGATAGACATATGAGTCACTTCATTGTTTAGAAGTATTTGTTAAATGATTACATGAACTGTCAGGGTAGACTGTGTTGTTATATTTTTCTGGTCCTCTGGGATGACATTGATTCCAGCACTTTTAAGAAGTGAAAATTGAGTACCGCTCATGCCGGTGCTGAGGATTGTTGAAAATTTTCATTATTCCTCATGCACAGACTAATTCAAATGGAGTCTTCAGTTTTCATGTTATTTTGTTGTGATTAATCCTCTGAGGAATCAGACTATCTCCAGATTTTTACACTACTGACAATTAAATTTTAGTATTTTGCTATTGAAATCAATTTTTGTATGGAAGAAGTAGAAAGAAAATAGTTTTTGTTTCACAAAAAAGATGTATATTTATCAGAAAATTCAAGGGTAGATATTGCTATTATTTCAGTAAACGTCAACCCTCCAAAGCCTGACTTGAGTACACAGAGTACTTCAGAAATTATTGATGAAGTTGGTAGAACTCTTGCACTGGCTGAGATTATGAAAGGTATGAACTTTTTTGTCTCTTCCCAGTTTTAAAGGGGCCTGGAAATAAATTTTCGAGATTTATGTTCCAAAAATATTTGATGTACATGTAGGTCTAGAGCAATAACTTGCATGCAAAATTTCAGATCATTCACCCACTCCATTTTTCCAGGATGATTATTTTCTACTAATAATAGCAAAAAAATACAACTTTCACTTTATTCTAATTATATTTGTTTATTATCTTTTAATTATTTTCCGTTTAAGTGAGCCAGCTAATTTATGTCAGAAATTCTAGTTTTTTGTTTTAGACATTTTGACTTTGGTGGAGTACTTTTAATGGACTATTTGTATATATATATTTACGAGCAGTTGAAATTTGAAAAATCTCAACTTTTAAGAGGCTGTGGGAAATATTTTTATTTTTTGGACACAAAAGTGCAAAGATCATGTATCAAATATGTTTAACATTTCAAATGCTCTGGAGTTGTGGCCCTTGAGATGTTCCTAAAAATTTCTAAAAAAAATTCTATTTAAGGAAGCTTGCTAACAAAATGAGTATTGTTCTACTGTTGTAGCTGTTCATGCCTGAAATGATTCATGAGACACCGGAGGTCGTCCTCCACCCGTGAATTTAGAATGTCGCCATATGACCATTACTGTGTCATTGTCACTTAAAACCTTTCCGAATAACAAATCACTTAAAATCTGATCCGGAGAAAGGAAGGAATGTAAACAACAATATAGGAGTAGATTTCGATAATAAATAACAAGAAACTTTCTGTTATACAAATATGAGCTGTGTCACAACAAAACCAACATAGTGCGTTTGCGAACAGCATGGATCCTGATCAGACTGCGTGCGCAGTCTGCGCAGGCTGGTCTGGATCCATGCTGGTCGCAAACCCACTGTGTTGGTTTTGTCGTGACACGGCTCATATATATATTTTTTATTTCAGGTTTTGCTATTGTACAGGGTATGATGTTTAGAGAACAGGCAACAATTAATTATCCATTTGAGAAGGGACCTCTGAGTCCAAGGTTCCGCGGGGAGCATGCATTAAGAAGATATCCATCTGGAGAGGAGAGATGTATTGCCTGTAAACTGTGTGAAGCTATTTGTCCTGCTCAGGTCTGCTCATTATAATATATAAATTGATATAAAATAATTTCTATCAGGGCTGTTTAAGGGCGGCTTCCCCAAAGAAAATTTTTTGAAATGATTAAATCCTGCAGTTTTTTTAAAAAAAAATATTTTTCTTCCCCTTTTACATAAATATCATATTATTTGCTCTAAAATTAGGGGAAGGGCTGTATCCCCAGTCTGTGAAAAAAGCCCTGTTCTTATAGGGCAGTAAAAACTCTCCCTTGAAGCTTGTCAGTTTAGAGGGAAAATAGCAAGCCTCTATATCATTGTTGTTGTTCTTATGCAAAACTTAAATGTAGCCCATTACTCAAACAATTTAAAATGTATGAGCAAGAGGTTTAGGAAACTTGATTATCATGTCAAGGCACAGTTGTAAGACAATTGGTATTATTCTGAAAGCTTTATTTTTTTGAGTTATGCCCCTTTTAATAACTGAGAACTTTGTCAAAATTTCTTATTAACTAAAGTGATTTGAAAACAGTATCATTATGAAACTTGGAATACTCGCTTCTCATGTCATGGTGTGACCCATAACAAACAAGCATGTGTTTTTCTTGACAACACTGTATAGGTTAAAGTTCATATTTAAGTGCGTCACGACAAAACCAACATAGTGGTTTTGCGACCAGCATGGATCCAGACCAGCCTGCGCATCCGCGCAGCCTGATCAGGATCCATGCTTTTCGCTTACAGACCCTTTAACAAGTAAAGAAACTGATAGCGAACAGCATGGATCCTGATCAGACTGGGCGGATGCGCAGGCTGGTCTGGATCCATGCTGGTCGCAAACCCATTATGTTGATTTTGTCATGACACAGCTCATTTGTTTTGTGAACATATTTGTTACAGGCTATCACTATTGAGGCAGAGACCCGTGCTGATGGCAGTAGAAGAACAACACGTTATGATATTGATATGACAAAATGTATTTACTGCGGTTTCTGTCAAGAAGCTTGTCCTGTTGATGCCATTGTAGAGGTAACTTCTTTGATGTCTGTAGTCATGTGTCAATAATACCAGTATAGAGCCAGGCCAGCCTGCATGTCCATGTGCCTGAAGTCAGACCAGGCTCTATAATGTTTATTGTATACAGCTAGATGTTGACATTTCTATTGATATCCCTTAACTCTTCCTTTGCTAACATCTTATATGCTATCCAGCTAGTTTATGGAACGTCGGTGGTTCTACTCAGGTGCCCGTTCATGCCTGAAATGATGCAAGGAAGCGCACCTGAGGTCTTCCTCCACCAATAAAGCTGGAACGTCGCGATATGACCTATACTGTGTCCATGTGTTGTAAAACCCAAAACAAACAAAAACATCTTATATAGACTTGTCCATCTTACAATTTGGACAAAAACATCATATTATTTAAAGGAAATATGTACTGACTAAATAAGGAACAGTGCAGACCATGATCAGACAGCTATGATATGCTGGCTAGCACTGGTCCAGTGAGTAGAATCATTTGATCCCACCTGGCTAAGGGTTAAACTAACATTACAGTTTTCTTATCTCAATTTGTAATAGTAGGGAAAGATGAGTCAAAATATTTCAACAATATTTAACTTGAGAAAAATGAACTAAGAATTAAGGAAAAGTAAAAAGTTTCAAGATTCAAGTAATATTTTACATATCATGTGCGAATAGTGACTGATTTTTCAGTATTTACAGCTATATTTCTACTGCGTTACTAACGCAGAAAGGCTTTTTATGCATATTATGCATATTTTGACTTTTTGGTAATTTACATGGTTTGTAAGTGCCATTGATAATGTGTAAATTGCTTTCTTTTGGTTACTTCACAATATTACACATTAAATACATTTTCAAAATTTTCATGAAATTAGCATGAATATGGCGGCATGCTGCTGTAAGAAATCTGTTTTATGTTGAAATTCATTTTACATTAGAGAAGACAATATTAAATGGTGGTTAATCCAGGAGTTACAGATTTTAGAAATAAGTTGCTCATTTATTTGGTATTAAAAGTGACTAGCATAAATGTAAATGGATATTTGTTAACATTGGTCATTAATTTTCATTTATATGCCCCCATTTGGATTTGTGTGTAGATTTGCCCTTCTCTGTCCATCCAGCTGTCATGAAAAAAGTTGTAGGGCATCCAAGTTTTATTCCAGTTGTTTAATTGTTCAAAATATTATATTTAATGTTCTGATTGATATAAGTCATGTTACAGGTATATACATATAGATAGTAATTATATCCGCATTACATATTCAGAAATCATGCTTGTAGGATATTTTATGCAAGCTTTATTTGCATCTGCTTAATTACTAAAATTACATAAAAGTATTGTGCAAAAAGGATCAGGTCACACTCTTGCAACAGTAATTAATTAATAACAGGGAATTACACTTTTAGCTCAACTGAGGTGAAAGTGCATATGTTTAAGCCTTTGTGATCATCTAATATCTTAGTGTTAAAGTCTGTCTGTCTTTCTTTATCCACATAACCACCATACCATGTTTCCTTTAAACTACTTTAACTAGCAGTTCTTGAAACTCTTGATTTACTTATGAATATTTCATCCACCACCCCTCCATACTTATGTTGATTTAAAGTATTTAGATTGTATAAATGTTTTGACCTTCATTCATGCATTCTCTTTGTTTTATGTCTCAATTTAAGAGCATCATGTTTGGAAAATGCAAAAATCTTTACGAAAACCCAGTACATGTATATATTTCTATATTTGTTTTAATCTCATCATACTTCAAGTTACACAGGGTTTTCTTTATTAACAGATTTGCATTCCTTATCATTGGTTAAAATGCTGTAGATTAGAATATCCCGTTTGACCAAATTGGTTCTTTTCGCTGGCTCATCTGTTGCTGTTGCCTCAGATAAAAATAAAAGCCCTTGTTACAGGATATATAATATTTTATGTACTTCTGTATGTATTGATGAACTTAATCATTTTCTACATCACTTTAAAACAATGCATGTTGTTGGTTTTTACCTAGTGAGTTTTAGCATGTAAGATGGTATTAATTTTATTGCTTCATACTTTCTTTGCATGACATTTTGAGATATCTGCTTTTGCATTATGAAATTGTTATATGTTGTAATTTTTCTGTAACATTGAAGGGCCCGAACTTTGAGTATTCAACAGAGAGTCATGAGGAACTACTTTACAACAAAGAGAAATTACTGAGCAATGGAGATCAGTGGGAACCGGCTATTGCTAACAATCTACAAGCTGATTATTTATATAGATAGGCATTTTTTGGTTCCCGGCTTTTTAGATTGTTTTGTTACTAGAACTTTTTTTTATTGAAGACTTTGTGACATTTTTGTGACATTCATGATTTGTTTCACATAAATATTGGAGAATATAAAATTACATTTGTATTATTTATGATAGTGGGAAATAAAGTTAGCTGCATATTTCTACATGATTCACTAGCAGTGCTTTGATTAAATAAACCATATATACATAAGCTATAAGCAACAGGCAAATATGAAACAAATATATATTATAGCTATGCTTTTTACTAAATATTGATAGAAGAAATTGTATTTAAAGCAGCTGAAATAAGTAGAAAGAAAACCCCTTTGTTAAACAAATTTGGTTATTCTTGTTACAAATCCTATTTTCCTGCAGAAGTATTAGTTTTTACATCAGAAAGTGACAATTATAAACAAAATGTAGAAGAAAGTATAATTTCACAAAAAGAAAAATAATAATCTCATTAAACTGTGATAAACAATAAAGTTTTTAGCATTTATTACCTCCCTTAACTGAAATTATTATGAAAAGGAATTGGAGCACAACACTAAATATCATATTGTTATACCAGACAAGTCATTTGAATGATTAAATGCTGAAATCTCGTCTTTTCACCAATGGAATGGAATGAACTTTAAATGTTTAATTCATCTTTTCATACTGATTTATATACAATAAGGAATGAAAAATTTTAAGAATCAGCGAAAAACAGCGATATTTTTCTATTTTTTTACCATGATTTCTTCAAACGTCTAGAGGTTTTCCTCCATCACTAAATCCAATAATTACATCCACAATCATACCAAATTATGTATATTGTTAATATTCAGGTTTGAAATATCTGTGATTGACTCTTATAGATTATATGCTCTATTCAGATTTCATGACTTCTTCTGGTTATTTATACTCAATATTTGTTGGCCATTCAGTTATTAGTTTGAAAACAGTCTCCACGAAAATGGTTTCTAGGGTTAAGGAAACATACTTCTGAATATTTTCATAGGAATGTATTTATATTCTGAAAGGAATTTGCTCTAGGTGTAGTGAAATAGGGTATATGTAAATATAGAAAAGCTGAAAGACTTTCATCTTAATGACATGCTGCATTTTTGCATATGTCAAATAGCATAATGATAAAGCCCAAAATGTTCATTTCAAGTTATAATTGTTTTCTTTTAAAGTTATTAGAAGGTAAACATAATACGATATATTTGGCATATGAGAACATTAAATAATCTTTACCCTGGTGTAACCAAATCTGTGCAGTCAGACCCCGGCTTGACACTGTTTGCTCATCGTCATCTGTTAAGCACTTAAAATTGATATTGGACTGTTTCTAAATTGATATTTCACTGTTTTAAGTTCAATATTGCACCATTTTAAAATAGGAATTGGACAACTCAATTCAGGAAATATCAGCAGTCAAGATTATGAGATAATTGAAATAACTCTTTTTTAATTTACATGAATTCTAAAAGTTGCTCTTACCAAATGTTTTCTTTCAATTTAATTTGAATATTAGTGCTTGTAACAGATATTGGATATATATCTGCAAATATGTTTTACAGATTTCTTGCAAATCTTACTGAATAACATATAATTTATTGCTTCACCTATGTCATAAATTATACAACTTTTGACTATTTGCTCTATCAGTATTCTAAACAAGATCTTAATGTCAACTATCATATAATAACACTGCATGGCTCAGCCTGATGCATATAATCTTTATTCAAAGCAAAGATTACAAGAATGTTGGTAAGTGTGCTTTACTTCACTAATTGTTTATGTCATGTGACTTTCTTTGTTAATTTCATGTGACTTTCTGAAAATTACTAGCTTTGAATGGTATTCATTTTGAATGAATTGAATATAGCTTACATTGTGAATGATGAACATGGTTATTATAATGCTTCAAGTGCCTGTATTTTACTGCTGTTACTGTTTATATACATGTAATTGCTTGGTGATGCACAGATTTTCTTTACTTTGTTATCAAGCATAGAATTTCTTTTGCTTTTATTATAGTTTTGTAGAACAGTTAATTTAGAAATCTTTTTTATACATGAACAATTTTATGTATAAGCTTATTGAATATTCATAGTCTGCAAATTGTTGAAATTTGTATTGGATGTTATTTTGAATATCTTCTTTACTGTTTTTATTTCAGGGCCCAAATTTTGAGTTCTCAACTGAAACCCACGAAGAGATGCTTTACAACAAGGAGAAGTTGCTAAGCAACGGTGACATTTGGGAGCCAGCTATTGCAAACAATCTGCAAGCTGATTATTTATACAGATAGACATTTATATAATTACCTTGATTATATGTTACTTGAAAATATATCCGTGGGTAGTCATGATTTATTACCCTAAGCATTTTACAGTGCTAGTTTAATACACTATTTTTCGTAGTTATCCGAGCATTCTATGTCGAAAAAAATAATGTAGATACATAAAATTTACTTTTATGTTTAACAATATCCAACTGTTTTCTTTCTTAATGAACATTTGTTTAGACTTCATGGCATGCACAGTAAGTGTGTTTACTCTAGGAAAGGGAGGATTTTAGATTCCCGACGATATGTATTAAAAGTTAATTAAAAAGTTTAGAATCCTGAAGATTTATACTTACCGCAACGAATATCTTTCTTGGACTTGTCTGTCCTTCAACCTGGACCAGATCATTCCTTATTTTAGGGAAAGTTTCGATTATGAAATAGATAATATCCTATTTGCTTATCAGTACTGTACACAATCATTAACTATATGTTGGGTTTATTGTAAATAATTGAAAATAAATAAATTGTTATATATACCAGGAGCTTGTGGTATTTAGACCATGCATGTTTATGAGGTAAATTGACTACAGTTAAAAAAGGCATTTCATCTACAAAACAAAATTAGGATACGAGCGAGGGGTTTACACATGTGTAAAATGGATACGAAGGAAAGGTCACAGCATACCTTTAGAAGAGCCGAATAATATGCTAGAATGTCTGTTTAGGTCTGCCTGCGAAGTTGTTTCAGTTAAAACTGAGAACGTCCGTACTAGTAGTACTTGTTTTATACGGTGACAAGACAGACCCATACGCTTAAGGCAATGTCAAAATTTGCCAGGAATCCGACACCATGTGTCTTAGAAGCTCACCAGAACCAAAGTTTCAGGATGAGCTATTAGTATCAAAGGGGAATGGTCCGTCGTCAAGCGTCAACAATAGTCTTCTTCTCTGAAACTACTGGGCAGATGTACCTCAAATTTGGTCTGTAGCATCCTTGTGACAGTCACACTTAAATTTGCGCATGTCATTTCAGTTGCCCCCTTTTAGGGGTCAACACAGGTAAAAATAGAAAAACATTTAAACATCACAAACCACTGAATGAAATGGTGGACGATCACCAAACTTTGTCTGTAGCATTCTTAAGTGGTATTTTATCAAATTTTGTCATCAATTTAATCGGACCCTGTCAGGGCTCACTAAAGCAAAAAATAGAAAAAAAACCTTTAATCGTCTACTGAACTAATGGGTGGATGATCATCAAACTTTGTAGCAATCTAGATAGCCTTTTATCAAGCTTGCTCATATAAAGTTCATAAGGGGCCGCTATAGCTAAAAATAAAAAAACTTTAAACAAATTTTTGAATTCGACTGGCCCTTTTAGGGGCTGCTAAAGCTAAAAATAGATAAACCTTTAAACGTCTCCTTCTACAGAACAAATTGATGGATGATCACCAAACTTTGTCTGTAGCATTCTTAGGTAGCCTTTTATGAAGTTTGCTCATATTAACTTCTTTTACCTTTTGACCTTTTTCTCAGGTCAGCGATCAAGTGCCCTCTTGTTCGGTATTTGTAAAGTTCTTGCCCTTAACTTAGTAAAAGATTTTTAGTTTTCAACTTGTGGCAGAGGGGCCCTCTGGGTCCTCTTTTTCAGTATTTGTAAAGTTATTGCCCTTAACTTAGTAAAAAATGTAGCCCAAAAATATTTGACCTAGCGTCATAATATTGACAAAACAGTGGATTGTGGGGGCATCCATGTCCTCTGGGCACATTTCTAGTTTGACAGTGCATTGCAACAGCCCTTACACTGATGCCAGGCCTCGACATTAAAAGCCACTGGTTCGTCGGACCACTTGAATTTTCTGTTTGTTGGGAGAATGGCGATTTGGTCAAAAACATGTTATATACATTTTGTTTAAAATCATTTGTCCGATGTACATGTTTATGGTTCATAAATATACAAAATACTCTTATGTCTGATTAGTTTAAGACTTTCTTAAGTCATCAATAACTTTTATTTTAAGTCGCTAATATTTTGTTTATGCAAGTTAAACGAGTTAAGAATTTGTGATATTAATTTTGGTATAAAATTCATTCAAATGACGCCAGTAATTATGCATCGTCGGATACCCACGGTGGAACCATTGACATTTATGTTATGTTACATTTTAATCAACCGCGAGTATCCGACGATGGTATTTGTGATATTGTATGGGATACCGGATAAACTTAAAATTTAATATACTTGACTTGAATAAAAAATGGCAGCAAACAAAAAGAACTGAAAAAATACATGTAGTAATTCTTTGCTACTTTTCTTTATTTAACTGTTTAACGATAAGAGATCTATTTCTTCCAGAGTTAAAATTACTTTAAAAGGTTAAAAATACTTAATGTCAAAAATAAATATCAACCAACAAGCAACAGGGATGTTAATATTCTGTTTCCATAATAAATCAGTGAGATAAATAAACTTAACTATAGTTATACATGTATATTTAAAATTGTTATTATTTTTTTATCCTTTAGATATTTCCTTGTTTTCAAAGACGAGAATAAGATAATTTATTAGTTTTATTAAAAACGTTAATCTGTAAAAGATACATGTAATTATCATGATTATAAGATGTACCACGTATCAGCAATGCATATTTGAATAACGGTAAGAAAGTAACAGACACAAATGGTTTCACTATTCCCTTGAGTTTAGGGAGAAATTTCAATATAAAAGTAAACATAAATATGAGTCCTGTTGTTTATTTACAAGGAGATAAAAAAAAACACCAAATAATTTAATTCACGATAGAATTTACCACCTGCTAAAAAAGTAAGTGTCGAGGTCTGGATGCGTTTTGTCCAAATCCGAATCAGTTCCCCTTCAGGTACAGACAACGTGCTCACGCATGATTTAATATGGCCTGGTTAATTTCGTTAACTACAGACAGTTAGACAGTCAATTTTATGTATGCGGATATTAGAAAACATTGTCTTTCCATTTGAAGAAAATGTATTAAAATGTTTTGCAAGAAAGCCAGAATTTAAAATTGGTCATGAAATGTAAAGCTAATGTACATTTGTGAATGTTTTCATTCGGCTGCGAAGCAGTCGAGTCTTTTATGATTTTGAATAAGACGCATGATTTTATGCGGAATGACACGTTTTATTTTGCAAGTCGTCAATAAAAACAAAACATAACACATACATCTTTTATGGAAGCTAGACAAGTTTAATTAAGTATTCAGCAGGTTTAAAGCTTCTTAAAAATTGTTTACACCCATTATTGATATTCATGTGTACATTTGTACCGTGCTTGTCTACAAAGAATGAAATGAAAATGAAATTTGTTCATGATACAATAAACGCTTAAGCTGGACAACTCTTGAATTTTGTATATTTTATTCTGTACTTGTAACTTTAATTTCAAACTTTCGTTCCACACGGTTTGTAGGCATCGGCAGGCCACACGCATGTCCCCATAGATTGCTCGAATACAGTACCTGGAAATATTGATGATTGAAACCGCTTTAACTTATACAAATATGTGTCACATTCTCATAAACTTTGATCAGAAAAATAAGTTTGTTTTTGTTAATGGATATAACGTATGTGTAAATGCGCTCACACAGTTGGAGCAAAACGTTAAGAGAGTAGAATTATAGAGTATACACATGTATTAATAAATCTATCAAATATGGAATTACAATTAAATGATTATTAAAATACCGTCAGATCAGGACGGTTTATAGATAACATGTACTTGAGCACGTCAAACTTTAGTCTAATATGCTTAAACGAGCTTATTCTTTTGACCGAATAACGAAAATTGATCCAGAAAATACTAGTATACCACTACGATACAAAGACAATCGCAGCCTTTCGTCCATTTACGTTAAACTTCTCTCAACATTTTGGTCCTTTCAGTTAAATTTCACTGGACTTTTTATCTTGTTCAGATTGCTTGTTAAGAACACAATGAAATCTTTTCCATTCAAACTTCCGATAAGGAGACGTATACACAAAGTATAGGTCAGATGACGACTTTCCAGCTTCACTGGTGGAGGAAGACCACGGGCGCCATTTCTTGCATTTTTTCACGCACAAACGGGCATTTGAGTAGAACCACCGACGTTCCGTCAGCTAGCTGTATGATATCCTCACATGAACGAACCCAAAGTCCCTCTCGGGGACTCGAAAGGTTCAAGAGCGGTGAGGGACATATTATGGTTTAAACATCAAAGAGTCCATTTGGAATCCTCATTTTGATAGAAAAGGCCGAAAAGGTGCAATGAACACAAATAAACCTAGTTAGATTATATATACCTGGAGTACAAAAGTTGTGTCCGTAGTAAACATGATGACTGCACGTGTAATAGGAGGTGCAGTTTAGTTTGTAGTCTGTGTAAGCACCATCAGGTTGATTTGAGCAGTCTCTCACGAGACCGCACGGGGGATCCACGTGATTCTGACTGTCACGGAAAGAAAGATAATGCTATTATAACCAAATAACCAATGCGAATATAATATGTATGTTTCCCTTCCTAAATTCTTGTGATGGCATTTAACAGATTTAAATCTAGCCAATGAAATAGTGGTTTTTCATTCTTCATATACTTTAAAAAGTTTCTGAGTTTGCGAACCCATGGAACCTTTTCTTTTAGATCTGTATATTGTTTGAAACTTCCGTTGAAAAATAAGAAGTTGTAATGGCAGGGATGACTGTGGCCAATTCCTTTATTCATTCAGATTGCCTAATATTCATCCTAGAAGTAAAACTCGTGGAGAGAATTAATGGAGTTCGACCGGCAGAGTATGAATAAGAAAAAAGAAACCTTTGACTATATATAATGTTTACTTACTAATCACACGCTTTTGTCACGTTGTTGTAGACCTTGTTCTGTTTACACTCAACTGTTGTCAGAACGTGATTTGTACAAACATCATACACTTTACATCCTATATTGTAATGTCCGTCGGGCAAAGTCGAGCAATCTGTCTGTCCATTAGCTGCAAGATTGAATCAAAGTATGTTATAGTGAACTTGCTGATTTATTATATCAAATATGTCGTTAAATTTATATAGTTTTTTTCTTAATTTGTATAGTGTCAATGATTCAGACCTATCTCTCCATCAGTAAATGACATGGGCCTTAAACTAGCTTCCACACGTCAGTGTGAGCGAGAAACATGTAATGCATAAGACACATGGGCAGACATATTGGGCGTACTTAAATTTTACAAGTTTGTTTCTGTTGTGAGAAGTTTGTTGTTGTTTTTTTTTTTGTTGAATAGTAAAACCCTATTCAAAAACAATAATTTCAAAGGATTAAACGTAGATGATATTTTCCGATTTTTCCTTTTGTATATCATCAATTTCATACGCAAAAATGCAATCATTCTCAACACTGGGAAGGTCTGATGAACTAAAATAACAGTCATAAACAGGATCTTGGAAAATACAGTGGACAGCTTTAAAGGATCTTTCAAACGTTTTCTTAATCAAGAATAAAATAAGTATAAAAAAGGAACTGACCGCCAATAAAGAATGCACAAATAAAGCACAGAAATCCAAGCATGATCACCCTATGTTTAATGTAGAGATTATAATTCACGTATGGCGTGGTAATCTAATTTATATTGCACAATGTATATGTCGAATGAGAACATCATGGAAATTAGATAAGATTCCACTCATGTCGATGGATTTTCGTCACAGGTTAACCTCTGTCACAGTGTTATCAACTTATCAGGCATCATTTTGATTAATGCAACGCTATCTAAAAATAAAAACTTCACATACAGTACCAACAATACCTTTCGCGTCCATATATAGATTGTAATGAATTGATATTCTTTTTAAAACAAAACAGGAATTGTGCAAAAGTAACGCAGAATTGTGCAATTTACTAATTTTAGTGGCGAAAACGAGCACCGCGATAGGTATATGGACCAATATTTTTAATTGTACACCAAATTGGAAGAAATGAATTAGCGCATACGTTTGCTAACTGTGTTTTTCGGTTTGGCAAAAACGTTGCACAAATTTGGCTCTACTTTTACGTTATTTGCACATTCCTGCCTAACTGGATATGCACGATGCCTTTACTCACATTGACTGTAGTGAAATGAAGTCTTAAATGCATCTTAAATGTTAATCTAAATGCAGAATTATTAGACAGAAGATACAATTTCATATGAGTGTATGTATCAGCTCAGGGGCAATAACTCTAAAATTTATTATTCTTTTCTCGGGAGATAGTTATATAAAATGGTTAAATTGCAAATGTTATGATAATATCAGAAAAAAACATTTATATAATTATTATTAGTTGATTGACTATGGCTATTATAGCTTTTTAAGTTCGAGCCCTGTTAAGACTATAGTTTTTTTTCTCTCCATGGCTATTTTTAATAAATCCTCGACCGGCTGCATAAATTTCATTTTCTGATAATTTAAGGCTCTGCTGTTAGTGTATATACATGCATGTAAGTATTTAACATACATAAATCGACCTTATTTTGATTTATAGGACACGGGATTAATAAAAATAATCTTGAGGCGGAGATGGCATATACAACAAGTATCCTTGATTGATAAAAACATATTAAAAAGCAACAAACTTACTTACCTTAAACTTTGTCCTAAATTTATACATTTTTATTAAAGGCACGCAATTCTTAACTTCCATTCTAGTTCTTGTGGATGATACGCTAACTCGGTGTTTTTATACAGTGAAAATGATGCTGGTGAAGATACTAGGACTTTATCTACTTGTAATTCAACAAGGATTTGATAGTGTACAAGGTAAGATAATTATGTTAATACTTAAATATTTAATTTTTTTAAGATATAGTATGCTGCTCTTGCAAGGTTTCGATGTTCCTGTCACAAATTAACGATTGGAATGGGGAGACAAAATAATATACCACTTCATGAAAGAAAATGTTTATTTTTTTTTAACTTAAATAATGTAACTGCTAGTGATTGTGAATTTTATGTCTTTTTCAATGTTCTAAGTATAATGACATTCGAACTAATTATCACTATAATTGGTATTCAAATGGTACTGCAATCAATGATTTTTATTCGCTGATGAATACACAAAATGAAGAAAAAAATTGTAAACTATCTCTGTACTTCACTCGTTGAAAAGTAACAGCTCTTGACTTATTTTATTCTAATTTCAAATGTTATGCAACAACATTCAATACATGTATACAATATTATATTTATACTGATGTGTATTATGGACCGGAGGCCTTTATTTATTTAGATAAAGTTGAGTTTTTTTAGTTGCCATATTCGTGCAGCATGACCACAACCTTGCACTATAGTCTGCACTGTCATGTATCGGCTTCTCTGGCCCGAGTTAAGAAAATAAATTTAATTATATGCATCTGATATGGCTATAGGGCTAGTCAAGCTGTTTCAAATAGAATTCACTGGACTAGTAGAAACTACCTGTTACATCTATAACATTGTAAGTAAAGCATAATTTGAAAATAGTGAATTTATTATTCATAAATTCATTGCTACGTCAACGTTATATTACCGGGTATTTTCAAAGAATACTAGTACTACCAAATACAGTTAAAACACTTACATGAAATTAATTTTGTCTATTACTTCAGCGTCTCCAACAGGTCGTCTGCTTGAGAAGGTAATTAACGGGGAAGATGCCGAACCGGGCTCGAATCCACACCAGGTCACCGTCCAGTGGTTCGCATTTGGTCAGTTTTGGTACCACATGTGTGGTGGATCAGTTATTGATGCTAAATATGTGCTGACAGCAGCTCATTGCGTCGACTATGCGTAGGTATTCAAGGAATTAGTTCAGATTATACATGTATGGGATTTGTTTAAGTTCGGTTGCGTTTGAAGCTATTAGCTCGTTGAAACACTTTCAAGTCCGTTCTTGGAACCAGCCAGTACTTGTCAAGGTCCCCATCAGGGTTTTGGCTCAATGACAGGTAGTGTTAAGCAACTTGTGTAATGTTTCTCGCTCAAGGAAACAACGGCTTGTCCCAACCATGCGACTTGCAAGCCCGACGCGTTAACCGCTCGGTCACACTTGCATAACTAGTATAGGACCATCATTCGAGTTAATTTATTTCAATATACTCAAATCACGGGGGGGGGGGGGGGACTGTTACAAGAGGGATGGAGTTCTTATGATAACATGTCAGAAGTTCTTGTGATAACTGTTACGGAGTTTGTAGTATGTACAAAAGTTTTCCGACGAACTCCGTGACAGTTTTCACAAGACCTCCTGACAAGTTATCATAAGAACCCCACCCTTCGTGTAACAGTTCCTCCCCGTGCAAATACAGAGTGTTTAATCATGCGATTTTACAAAATGAAATGACTATTTAGTTTTTCAATTTTTAAACCTATATAAAACAAAAAATAAGTAACATACACTGTATTAATAGTGCCACAGTCTATCATTTTACAATGGCGCTTTCAAGAAGTTTTGTTATTATTAATTTTAAAAAAAGATTTAGAATTGTTTATCCTTCGAATATAACATATATATGATAGCATCAAAACAAAAATCATGGTATGATTATTTACATAAATATTCGTTTTGAAGATTTTCAATTTCATACAAACCAGTCTTGAACTATATCCCAGATAATTACTTAATGATTTATCAAAAATCGAACTGATATATTCCAGTCCAGCAGAAGAGTTCAGAGTTATAGTGAACGATCACAGACTAGAGGATACGGATGTTGGTGAACAAGAGATAAGAGTTCAAAGAATTTATATAGTATGTATGGCATATTAAACGTTGCAATATTCAATAAATTTAATTTTTGATCTGTATCCAATATTTATATGGTAAAACTCTGATTTTATATGCTATACCATAATATCTATTCTATCCTACTAAAAATATTTGTTCATTAATAAAAATTTGTGTGCGATAATTTTTTACAAAGCGAATACCAGATATAATATTTTCCCGAGGGGCGTATATTAGAGCTGGTTTTCACGAGTGAAATATTATTTGATCTTATATACTTTTTTTGTCATTTTTGAGCACCAAAAGGTATATTAATTTTCACGAGTGGCCAGCCACGAGTGAAATATGAACGTTTGGTTTTCACGAGGTGAATTATATTTCGATCTTACACTAAACTTGACAAATTTTCTTTTTATTACATGCAAAGAAACGTTAGTGAAACGCACCCCTAAAAAATAACTGTTGACATTCAAACATTTCAAGAATATAAAAAGTAAATTATTATCTTTTATTTTACTCCACAAATAGACAAGAAATTTTACGAGTCTTGTTCATTAATTTGCAGCACCATGGTTGGATTCCCACTCAGGATTATGACCTGACATTATTTCCAAATGATATAGCACTGCTTGTTCTACAAACGGAAGTACTGGACAAATCCACCATCATTCCCATGGCAAGCGATAAAGATGAAGATTTCTCTGGAGAAATGTGTACAATTAGCGGCTGGGGTCTGAACGGTAGGTAGCAAATGTTAATACTAAATATTAAGCATCATGCCTGTAATGTTTGCGCTTTTCGGGTTACAATTAATGACACAATTTAGTCTAAGACTTAAACCCTTTGCATGCTGGGGAGAAATATCGTAATAAGTGGATCTAAATTAAAATGAATAACAAATAAATAAATGGTCTATGGTATAAAATAGAGAATATTGAATGACTGAATGTACATTCCCATTACTGCATATGAATTTATTGCACGAGTTGAACACAATTATAGAATAATATTATTGTTTTCAACAAGTTCAGTAAATTTAGTAATGCAACTACACGAATATACTATTATATTTATCACGTGTCCAACATAAGATCAAATTTAGTGAATGCTATCATTGGGCGCGTATTTATACAGTTAACGCTTTGAAGCAGCGGCGTATATGGATGACGTCACGGTTGTCCGATTAAAAGAAAGACCTTATCAATTTGCGGTATTATAAAGTTATATTATCAGTAAATCCAATTTACAGATACTAATGGAGTTATTCCGAATGTCCTGCAAGAAGTGAACATCACTGTGATGAGTGTGGCAGATTGCGACGAGTTTTGGAATCAGCTTTGGCCGAATACCACATTACACCTGTATCCAGGACAGATCTGTGTGTTTAATGGGGAAGATCCAGTCAACGGGGCAGCTGCTTGCAGCGTGTGTACATAGAATTATTTCTTGACGGAGACTTTTCTTACATTGGGGTAGGGGTGTAAGACAAGTTTTTCTAGCACCGGCGTAAGCGGTAGATAATTCTATCTGATATGCAAGAAAAAAATATATGCATAGGAAGCTTTCGGTGCCAAATATCTATAGGATATGGTAAGGGCGTCAATGGGTGAGTGGTAAAGGTCGTTGACTTCAACCACTCCCCACCCCCACCGCTGTTGATTCGTATTCTTTCATGTGGTGGTTCTATCCAACTAGCTTACGGAACGTCGGCGGTTCCACCCAGGTGCCCGTTTGTGCCTGAAATAATGTACGGAAGGGCACCTGAGGTCTTTCTATACTACACGTAAAACCCAACCAAATACAATCTATAATATATTGGTTCAACGCGTAAGGAAACAAAGTCACCGTTTCACTGTCAGACGATTGTTTTATTTATAAGCAATTATTTCTAGTTAACTTACATAATAAACGAAGTGGTTTTATTGTTTATGTAACATTTCACAACTTTAGAATGAGTTATAAGTTCTACAAATGTGAAAAGTTCTACACCTCAATATATAGAATGAAATTTCATATTTTTTTTAAATGTTTCCAAGGAAGAGCACAGTATGTGTACATTCTTTTAAAAGAGTTAGTAAGCGTGCGGGTTTGAACCGACTTTTAGGTTACTTTTGTAAATTAACCTACAGCCAAATAACTATACAGCTATCTCCTTCGCGACTTCACGACAAAACTGTGTAGCACAGATATATATCATTACATCAAAAATTGGTTCTTATTTAAATTTAAATTTGTATTGCATTCTAGATGTAACATCTACTTGACGCATATTATAATGATAGTGATTATAGCAGACGATTAGACAACTTTTAAATATGATCGGAGATGCATAGTTACATAATATTATGGTGGTTATCCTTATAAGCATGATAACTGCGTCTGCAATAAATATCACCTGATGAAAAACGGCCCTCACATCCCTTGTATTTATAATGCACAGGTCGGTATGAATATTCTGAATAAACCTCAATCAACGTAAAAATTTACATTATCTAAATTTATGCTTTTTTCTTTTTCGAAGAAAAATTTCGAGCTATCGCTGCAGTGATGTTGTCGTTGCCGTCTAGACTTTAACATTGGTCTTCTATTTTTATTTGTCTATGGATTGCCTTCATACTTGGACACAACAATCCTTCGGACGAATTTCATGTAAATGTTGTTGACAAGAGTGAGATACATAACCCGATATTACATATATGTATATAGCATATTAAAATGTTCCAGAACAAAATCTTATTTTTCAACATACATATGCTCGCACAAACGCTTTCAAACATATATTTTATAAGAGTATGCAACTGATACATTTCTATTGCTTTTTTATCAATATTAGAAGTTGTGGCAATTACAGACCAATCCACTGTAACATGACAATATATTTTCAGGGTGACAGTGGTGGCCCGTTAGTATGTAACAGCATGCTTGCAGGAGTAACTTCTTGGGGTGTACAAGGGTGCCGTGACCAGGTTACTGGCGAGTTTCGACCAAGTGTTTACATCCGGGTCTCTTCCTACTACGATTGGATACAAACAACAATGAACAATTACAATATAGGAAGAGGATAAAAAAAATATGGTTTTTCAACGCTTAGTCTATGGACTTTTTTTATATTTTAATCTGGACAAACCATTCATCATTTTAGGGAACGTTTCAAAATAAGTACTGACTGAATAGCGGAGTGTGCAGACCGGCCATGATTAGACAACATGGATGTGCCGGCTGATCTTTGCAGACCGGCCGTGATCAGACAACATGGATGTGCCGGCTGATCTTTGCAGACCGGCCATGATCAGACAACATGGATGTGCCGGCTGATCTTTGCAGACCGGCCGTGATCAGACAACATGGATGTGCCGGCTGATCTTTGCAGACCGGCCATGATCAGACAACATGGATGTGCCGGCTGATCTTTGCAGACCGGCCGTGATCAGACAACATGGATGTGCCGGCTGATCTTTGCAGACCGGCCGTGATCAGACAACATGGATGTGCCGGCTGATCTTTGCAGACCGCCATGATTAGACAACATGGATGTGCCGGCTGATCTTTGCAGACCGGCCATGATCAGACAACATGGATGTGCCGGCTGATCTTTGCAGACCGGTCGTGATCAGACAACATGGATGTGCCTTCTGATCTTTGTCTGCGTAGTTTGCGTTGTCATTAGTACAAATGTATCACAATGTTGATTAAAGAACATAAGACAAACATATTTTGTCAATCTGCCACCACTAACCTTTCTTAATCTCGTTTTCCTTTTTATTTTACGTTTTGACAAGACGGAACAGGAAATATTGTTTCAAGATTTCAATACCGTTTGATGAAGTTATAAAATAATAATTAGTTGCGTGCAAAGTTTCAGATGTTATTCGTTCCCTCCGAATAATCATTTTATTGTGCTAAATGAAATGAATTAAAAATGGAAAGCTTTAAATCGTGGTAAAATTGCACAAAAATGATTTTTCAATTTTTTGAAATTTGTTCGTTTACCTTTATCATCTTTTGCATGTTTTTCCATCTTAAGTGACCCGTAAAACTAAGTAAAGCTTTTTTCTGTTTTCAAGCTTTTAATCTTCAGTGGAGCTCCTTTAAACACGCGGGATATCTATATATGTTCTTTTTTCTTCAATATAGTTTATGTTCGTGTATTAACGACACTTTCTTACTAGAAATCTACGACAGCTCGTCGATAGACACTCTAAGGAATACGACAATTCAAAGAATATACATCTTTCTAGATAGACAATTAAAATTATTAAACTTGTCAGTTCGGTCTTGTTTTTTGTTCAGTCCGTGAAAACTACTGCTTGTGAGAGTGGTAAATGCAATAAAACTAAACGCAAAAATCAATTAAGATTCATCATTGAAGGAACTGGTACTTTAATAACTACGAATTACTTAAATATATTACCTGGGGCGTATGCCCTGCAGAACCTATATTTCCACACAAAAATGTCGGTTCTCATTTTGATTCGATTTCTCAAAAAGTGCTTACTTCAAGTTGTACATCGTACAACCGAGCAAATCCTTTTATATTCTGCAGAATAAGCATTCATACTCAAGAAAATTAAACAATATCTGAGATACACACAGTGGACTAAAAAAACGACAAAATATCGGCACTGAAAGTGTTGTTTTCTGACGTGCTACCTCAATGTACGAACGTCTGGAGAAATAAGAAAAAACTCTAAAAGTTTGCATAAGAAACAGGTTTTTTTGTAATTTCTTGATTTTAGCTGTTGTGAAATATTTGAAGATCTACGGTATTTTACATGTATGGCAAAGGGAAAATACGCCAACTTTGTACAACAAATTGACGCATTGTATCGCAACAATAAAAGAAGAAAAATAATGTGTACTTCTCTCAATGGAATGGTCAACTTGTCTTTTTTGCATGATTTAAAAATGTTACTTAAAAGCGGGAAAAACATATTAGGCATAAACGTTTGACCATAAGATTTCAAGTAACAATTGAATTATAATTGAAATACCTAAAGTTTTTCCAGTATAATACATCTGTATGTATCCGCATAATATCGCTTTCAATGCTCAGAGTATCCATAACAGCGGTGGGTCCGGATACCCTTATGGGTGTTTAAGGTACCTCGAAGACCTTATATAGACACGGTGTAACAAAACAACACGTGTACATGTGTTAATGTCATGTGAAGATCGAAGAAAGAAAAGGAGACGCTCAAGATCTTTACTTATTTGAGCCGCGTCACGACAAAACCAACATAATGGGTTTGCGACCAGCATGGATCCAGACCAGCCTGCGCTTCCGCGCAACGCACTATGTTGGTTTTGTCGTGACGCGGCTCATTTTCTTTCATTTCGAAATTTATTTGGAGACTATAATAATTGATAATGTTAATATAGTTTGCGTACACGTGTTCAGTCTGATTCTACTTACTAGTACTAACTTGCATCAACGGATCCCAACCCCAACAACCCCACCCTCACAGGTACTTTGGATTTGTTCATGTGCTAACCTATTGAACGTCGGCGGTTCTACTGAGGTACACGTTTGTGAAATAATGCACGGAGGGACACCTGGGGACTCTGAGGACTTCTTCCACCAGTAAAGCTGGAAAGTCGCCATATGACCTTTACACTGTTGATGCGTCGTAAAAAACAACAAGGGAAAAAACAGTGTTTTCAAATCATTTGACCGTATTTTATATATGTCAATTGTTCCTTTCTTACAATTTTTACAATAGCTTTTGTAGATTGTTTTCGTGCGTCTTTCAAACTAATATATACTAGTAGTTTACATATAAAATATGCTCTGTGTTTGACAGCCGTTTTTTACCCGTACTCTTTATGCATAAAACACGTATTGTAATAATAAAATCATACCACTTTCGTTGTCGCTTTCTTTGAACCTTTTCACATTTTCATATATTTTTTTTCACATCGCTTACAAGATTATTGCACTTGAACTTGTGTATTGAATAATTATATAGTATATTCAACCCTCTGTAATATTGGCTCATGGTAACCAAGGTAACTTGTCATTGATATTAAATGTTTACTTAATAATGTATTGTTAGTAACCAGAAATAGGTACATCTATAAAATACAAAATATTTTATGAATCGCCTAATATAGGTATTTTATAACACTTAACTTCATCTCGATTTGATTTTGTTTGATATTGATAATAAAATCGAAATAAAAATGAGGTTGGGCTGTGTATGATTGATATAAGCATCAGAGGAAGGACGGTAGGTCCTACATATACTACATGTATCAAATCAGTGTGACAAGCAGAAGTTTATTCATCATGTTCATAGCAAATAATGATATATAAGTCAATGAGTCACTTCACCCTCGGGCACAGCAACTGATTATTTAAGATCCATTTTTCGTAGAACAATTAAAGTGGGGGTATTGTCATGAACCTCTTGTCGGTGTCAGTGCAATGCGTATGAATAAAATGTCACTAACGCCTTCTACGAGTTCAACAAAATCTTACAACCGAACGATGCTTAACATTCAAACAAATCCTGAAGAGATTGAGTAGTTTAAAGATGTGAGTAGTTTATTTTAAACACTGTCATATTTCATCTGTAAATGCGTTTCGTCCTTGACATACTGGTTGCATCTTATAACTAGGATTTCCTTTATAAATGAGAAAAGTTGTAATATTTGATCGTGTTTTTTCTGGTTTACGCGAGTAAATTTTCAGAATTTTAAATTACTTGTATAGCATGGAAAACAGTTTTCTTGAATAAACATTTTTCTTAAACCCATTTCCACTGACTACTTTAAAAGGAGACAAGACAAATTGTCATTTAGAACTTCATTTTGAATTTTTCATTCATTATTCTGTAAATGTCTTCAAAATGACAGTGACAGGAACAAAACTTTTCTCCAAATAAAGAATAAAATGATGGTTTCCTTTTTTGACCCGCGTGGGTCAGGTTAGACCGTTATGATTTCACAGTAGTTGTCACAGTGAACTCTGTAAATGTTAAAAAAAAGATGTCAAATGAATGATATAGACTTATTTCAATCATACAATGTCCACAATATCTGTAACTGTAACTTCAATGTTTTGTTCAAGTAACATAACTACTCGGTGTTTGGCCCTTTGTCCTGTTGTCGCTAGCACCAACGAGACGCACAAAAGCGTACCAAATCAGCCACCATAGAACATACATGTCCTGATACAGGGTTTTGTTAGTAGCTTTTGAAGTAAAGTTCAAGTTAGACGATTTTGTTTCCTCCAATGACCACCTTTAATTAAACATGGGTTAATTTATTAACAAGACTTGGTATTGAACTATGCCAGCAGCCTGGATCTCGAACCTGCGTACCACCACGGAAGCTAGTTTGGTCTTGCCTAGATGGCTGAAAAGTAACTGTGTACAACTGTTTACTGGTAGGCCTACTTAATTTCTTTTTAATTTGTACTAGCAAAACCTGTGTCCGTGTCTTTATTCTGTCTATCCAATTTTATTTCTCTCTTGTCTTTTTTCTTGTGCACCGATAAAGAATTGTCAATGATCATGTGGATTCAGTTGCCTATATGCTTCAACATGTTAAATGACAATCATGTAGCACGAGGATGTAATTAAAGCATGGTGTACAGTAGTGAAATCAACGTCAAAATTAAATGTTAAAATATTATGAAATACGACCGGTTGTTCTATTTTAAATTTTTACGGTGATTAACGGAAAATACCGGAAATTAACGATGAAATACGGGAATTAACGAGCTTACTTCGATAGTTTCCGGATCACCAATGGAAGGCGGTAGTGATGTTGTGAAACGGTTATTTTGACGTTCTCCAAAGGAATTCGACCAGTCCGAAAATTTTTATAAAGGTAACATACTTTTTGAAACGCTACTGAACAATTTGGCTAAAGTTCCGTAGCTGAAATGTAAAGAAAATGCTTAGTTTTTCCGATTTATAACAGTGTACCAGTCAAACAAGGACATTTTATGAAAAACATGGCGTGACGCGTTCTGTTTTCAAGGGAGTTAATTTGTATTGAATTATTTTTCTTATCGTTTGCTGATAATTTGAACACAAAATTATGACTAGGCAAGTAATGAAATGTTAGAGAAGTTCTAATAATCTTAGTTTTGTCCTTTGTTTCAGTCTATCTGTTATATCGGTTAGTTTTTTTCCTAGATTAACAGATTAATGTTTAACAGTTTAAACAGTTCTAAACGCCGTTCATGCCGTTCTAAAGTTAAACAGCTAAATAAATTTTAAATGCTAAATTAAACTAACACAGACTAGAGTAAGACCAATTAGTCCTTTTCCTATCCAATTTGTGAAAAAGTACCTTGCCCAGTTTAGAAAAGTTAAGGAGACATATTTGGTACATTTTGAAACCATGCTCTTTTTCACAGACACTTGGGGCTCAAAACGCCTTATAAATACAAAATTAAATGCATATTAGTCAATCCCAGCACATGTACTGATCATATATATCAAAAAACTTAACATTAACCGTTTTGAAAAAAAATCATATTTCAACGTCTATAATAATATTGCTTTTGAAGATGTTAAAATGTAATTGCCTTGGAAATATGAGAACACAACTTATACTAACTCACTAGGCCACAGGGGGCCCACACAGTGTTTGGATGGTATATAGTCGTGAAGCGCTCTATATTCGTCTGTTTTGAACGAAATATTCAAATCAGTGCAGAAATCTGCTTCAGCGAATACATGTTTGGGGAAATTTCTGGTCATGGGTATTTGGAAACCTTTCAATTGGTTGTCGTTATAAACAAAGTTCCTACCGAACCAATGGGAAGGTCTCGGAATTACATCCCGGCTGAAGTCACGTGACCGGGGTTTCCCCAAGATGTCTACGTCGACAAGCAGATTCCTGCTCTGATTTGAAGATTTTCGTTCGAAAACAGAACGAATATAGACGCTTCATGACTATTTGCGCGAGGTACGGTAATTTAGAAACTATGTTGTGTTATTGTTTGCATGCGTTTTTATTTGTACCTCACCCTTTTAAAAATTGATATTTTTTCCCGTTTGGAATTTTCGGTGTTGCCGACCATTCTCGTACGACTTTAAGCAATTTTGTGACAGAAGTGAACGGTTTTTGAATATAATTTCTTTAAAATGGGCTAAAGGGAATCAAAATAGAGTTTAGTGATTTTTTTTGTGGATTTATATAATAGAACGCGGGGTATGTTTTTGGGAAAAATAAATCTTTTTTTATTTAATTTAGTGGAAAATCTCGCCATGAATTTGAAGGTGAGGAAAATTTCTCTATTTCCCGGTAAATGCCCCTTGTTTATTTATTTACATATTATAAGGTTTGCAAAAAATTTCATTTTAAGGTCACTATACAAAGCAGTAATTATACCATTCAAACACTGTTGTGGGCCACCTGTGGCACTAGGCAGCAGAATAGGTTGTAAATTTTGCTGTATTGGTTTTTTAAATAATTGCTTACATTGCAAACATTAAATGGAATAACTATGATGTAATTTGACATGTCTTTGCTCAATATTTCCCAATAGTATTTTCCTTGAATTTTATTTCTTAATTTTTTTATCTTT